>NW_027362769.1:314227127-314407127 GCF_046119375.1 Phyllobates terribilis
TACTTGTCCTGATGCTAACCCTGGTTGTCCTGACGCTAACCCTAGTTGTCCTGACGCTAACCCTAGTTGTCCTGACGCTAACCCTAGTTGTCCTGACGCTAACCCTACTTGTCCTGACGCTAACCCTAGTTGTCCTGACGCTAACACTAGTTGTCCTGACGCTAACCCTACTTGTCCTGACGCTAACCCTAGTTGTCCTGACGCTAACCCTAGTTGTCCTGACGCTAACCCTAGTTGTCCTGACGCTAACCCTACTTGTCCTGACGCTAACCCTACTTGTCCTGACGCTAACCCTAGTTGTCCTGACGCTAACCATAGTTGTCCTGACGCTAACCATAGTTGTCCTGATGCTAACCCTAGTTGTCCTGACGCTAACCCTATTTGTCCTGACGCTAACACTAATTGTCCTGACGCTAACCCTAGTTGTCCTGACGCTAACCCTAGTTGTCCTGACGCTAACCCTACTTTTCCTGACGCTAACCCTAGTTGTCCTGACGCTAACCCTAGTTGTCCTGACGCTAACCCTAGTTGTCCTGACGCTAACACTAGTTGTCCAGACGCTAACCCTAGTTGTCCTGACGCTAACCCTAGTCGTCCTGACGCTAACCCTAGTCGTCCTGACGCTAACCCTAGTCGTCCTGACGCTAACCCTACTTGTCCTGACGCTAACCCTACTTGTCCTGACGCTAACCCTACTTTTCCTGACGCTAACCCTAGTTGTCCTGACGCTAACCCTAGTTGTCCTGACGCTAACTCTAGTTGTCCTGACGCTAACCCTAGTTGTCCTGACGCTAACCCTAGTTGTCCTGACGCTAACCCTAGTTTTCCTGACGCTAACACTAGTTGAAATGACGCTAACCCTAGTTGTAATGATGCTAACCCTAGTTGTCCTGACGCTAACGCTAGTTGTCCTGACGCTAACCCTAGTTGTCCTGACGCTAACCCTAGTTGTCCTGACTCTAACCCTAGTTGTCCTAACGCTAACCCTAGTTGTCCTGACGCTAACCCTAGTTGTCCTGACGCTAACCCTAGATGTCCTGACGCTAACCCTACTTGTCCTGACGCTAACCCTAGTTTTCCTGACGCTAACCCTACATGTCCTGACGCTAACCCTAGTTGTCCTGACGCTAACCCTAGTTGTCCTGACGCTAACCCTACTTGTCCTGACGCTAACCCTAGTTGTCCTGACGCTAACCGTAGTTGTCCTGACGCTAACCCTACTTGTCCTGATGCTAACCCTAGTTGTCCTGACGCTAACCCTAGTTGTCCTGACGCTAACCCTACTTGTCCTGACGCTAACCCTAGTTGTCCTGACGCTAACCCTACTTGTCCTGACGCTAACCCTAGTTGTCCTGATGCTAACCCTAGTTGTCCTGGCGCTAACCCTAGTAGTCCTGACGCTAACCCTAGTTGTCCTGACGCTAACCCTAGTTGTCCTGACGCTAACTCTACTTGTCCTGACGCTAACCCTAGTTTTCCTGACGCTAACCCTAGTTGTCCTGACGCTAACCCTACTTGTCCTGACGCTAACCCTAGTTGTCCTGACGCTAACCCTAGTTGTCCTGACGCTAACACTACTTGTCCTGACGCTAACCCTAGTTGTCCTGACGCTAACCCTACTTGTCCTGACGCTAACCCTAGTTGTCCTGACGCTAACCCTAGTTGTCCTGACGCTAACCCTAGTTGTCCTGACGCTAACCCTAGTTGTCCTGACGCTAAACCTACTTGTCCTGACGCTAACCCTAGTTGTCCTGACGCTAACCCTAGTTGTCCTGACGCTAACCCTACTTGTCCTGATGCTAACCCTAGTTGTCCTGACGCTAACCCTAGTTGTCCTGACGCTAACCCTAGTTGTCCTGACGCTAACACTAGTTGTCCTGACGCTAACCCTAGTTGTCCTGACGCTAACCCTAGTTGTCCTGACGCTAACCCTAGTCGTCCTGATGCTAACCCTAGTCGTCCTGACGCTAACCCTAGTCGTCCTGACGCTAACCCTAGTCGTCCTGACGCTAACCTTAGTTGTCCTGACGCTAACCCTACTTGTTCTGACGCTAACCCTACTTGTCCTGACGCTAACCCTAGTTGTCCTGACGCTAACCCTAGTTGTCCTGACGCTAACCCTAGTTGAAATGACGCTAACCCTAGTTGTAATGACGCTAACCCTAGTTGTCCTGACGCTAACCCTAGTTGTCCTGAGGCTAACCCTAGTTGTCCTAACGCTAACCCTAGTTGTCCTGACGCTAACCCTAGTTGTCCTGACGCTAACCCTAGTTGTCCTGACGCTAACCCTACTTGTCCTGAGGCTAACCCTAGTTGTCCTGACGCTAACCCTACATGTCCTGACGCTAACCCTAGTTGTCCTGACGCTAACCCTAGTTGTCCTGACGCTAACCCTAGTTGTCCTGACGCTAACCCTACTTGTCCTGACGCTAACCCTAGTTGTCCTGACGCTAACCCTAGTTGTCCTGACGCTAACCCTACTTGTCCTGATGCTAACCCTAGTTGTCCTGACGCTAACCCTAGTTTTCCTGATGCTAACCCTACTTGTCCTGACGCTAACCCTAGTTGTCCTGACGCTAACCCTACTTGTCCTGACGCTAACCCTAGTTGTCCTGACGCTAACCCTAGTTGTCCTGACGCTAACCCTAGTTGTCCTGACGCTAACTCTACTTGTCCTGACGCTAACCCTAGTTTTCCTGACGCTAACCCTAGTTGTCCTGACGCTAACCCTACTTGTCCTGACGCTAACCCTAGTTGTCCTGACGCTAACCCTAGTTGTCCTGACGCTAACCCTAGTTGTCCTGACGCTAACCCTACTTGTCCTGACGCTAACCCTAGTTGTCCTGACGCTAACCCTACTTGTCCTGACGCTAACCCTAGTTGTCCTGACGCTAACCCTAGTTGTCCTGACGCTAACCCTAGTTGTCCTGACGCTAACCCTAGTTGTCCTGACGCTAAACCTACTTGTCCTGACGCTAACCCTAGTTGTCCTGACGCTAACCCTAGTTGTCCTGACGCTAACCCTACTTGTTCTGATGCTAACCCTAGTTGTCCTGACGCTAACCCTAGTTGTCCTGACGCTAACCCTAGTTGTCCTGACGCTAACACTAGTTGTCCTGACGCTAACCCTAGTTGTCCTGACGCTAACCCTAGTTGTCCTGACGCTAACCCTAGTCGTCCTGATGCTAACCCTAGTCGTCCTGACGCTAACCCTAGTCGTCCTGACGCTAACCCTAGTCGTCCTGACGCTAACCCTAGTTGTCCTGACGCTAACCCTACTTGTTCTGACGCTAACCCTACTTGTCCTGACGCTAACCCTAGTTGTCCTGACGCTAACCCTAGTTGTCCTGACGCTAACCCTAGTTGAAATGACGCTAACCCTAGTTGTAATGACGCTAACCCTAGTTGTCCTGACGCTAACCCTAGTTGTCCTGACGCTAACCCTAGTTGTCCTAACGCTAACCCTAGTTGTCCTGACGCTAACCCTAGTTGTCCTGACGCTAACCCTAGTTGTCCTGACGCTAACCCTACTTGTCCTGAGGCTAACCCTAGTTGTCCTGACGCTAACCCTACATGTCCTGACGCTAACCCTAGTTGTCCTGACGCTAACCCTAGTTGTCCTGACGCTAACCCTACTTGTCCTGACGCTAACCCTAGTTGTCCTGACGCTAACCCTAGTTGTCCTGACGCTAACCCTACTTGTCCTGACGCTAACCCAAGTTGTCCTGACGCTAACCCTAGTTGTCCTGACGCTAACCCTACTTGTCCTGACGCTAACCCTAGTTGTCCTGACGCTAACCCTACTTGTCCTGACGCTAACCCTAGTTGTCCTGACCCTAACCCTAGTTGTCCTGACGCTAACCCTAGTTGTCCTGACGCTAACTCTACTTGTCCTGACGCTAACCCTAGTTTTCCTGACGCTAACCCTAGTTGTCCTGACGCTAACCCTACTTGTCCTGACGCTAACCCTAGTTGTCCTGACGCTAACCCTAGTTGTCCTGACGCTAACCCTACTTGTCCTGACGCTAACCCTAGTTGTCCTGACGCTAACCCTACTTGTCCTGACGCTAACCCTAGTTGTCCTGACGCTAACCCTAGTTGTCCTGGCGCTAACCCTAGTTGTCCTGACGCTAACCCTAGTTGTCCTGACGCTAACCCTAGTTGTCCTGGCGCTAACCCTAGTTGTCCTGACGCTAACCCTAGTTGTCCTGACGCTAACCCTAGTTGTCCTGACGCTAACTCTACTTGTCCTGACGCTAACCCTAGTTTTCCTGACGCTAACCCTAGTTGTCCTGACGCTAACCCTACTTGTCCTGACGCTAACCCTAGTTGTCCTGACGCTAACCCTAGTTGTCCTGACGCTAACCCTACTTGTCCTGACGCTAACCCTAGTTGTCCTGACGCTAACCCTACTTGTCCTGACGCTAACCCTAGTTGTCCTGACGCTAACCCTAGTTGTCCTGACGCTAACCCTAGTTGTCCTGACGCTAACCCTAGTTGTCCTGACGCTAACCCTAGTTGTCCTGACGCTGAACCTACTTGTCCTGACGCTAACCCTAGTTGTCCTGACGCTAACCCTAGTTGTCCTGACGCTAACCCTACTTGTCCTGATGCTAACCCTAGTTGTCCTGACGCTAACCCTAGTTGTCCTGACGCTAACCCTAGTTGTCCTGACGCTAACACTAGTTGTCCTGATGCTAACCCTAGTTGTCCTGACGCTAACCCTAGTTGTCCTGACGCTAACCCTAGTCGTCCTGATGCTAACCCTAGTCGTCCTGACGCTAACCCTAGTCATCCTGACGCTAACCCTAGTCGTCCTGACGCTAACCCTAGTTGTCCTGACGCTAACCCTACTTGTTCTGACGCTAACCCTACTTGTCCTGACGCTAACCCTAGTTGTCCTGACGCTAACCCTAGTTGTCCTGACGCTAACCCTAGTTGAAATGACGCTAACCCTAGTTGTCCTGACGCTAACCCTAGTTGTCCTGACGCTAACCCTACTTGTCCTGAGGCTAACCCTAGTTGTCCTGACGCTAACCCTACATGTCCTGACGCTAACCCTAGTTGTCCTGACGCTAACCCTAGTTGTCCTGACGCTAACCCTACTTGTCCTGACGCTAACCCTAGTTGTCCTGACGCTAACCATAGTTGTCCTGACGCTAACCATAGTTGTCCTGACGCTAACCCTAGTTGTCCTGACGCTAACCCTACTTGTCCTGACGCTAACCCTAGTTGTCCTGACGCTAACACTAGTTGTCCTGACGCTAACCCTACTTGTCCTGACGCTAACCCTAGTTGTCCTGACGCTAACCCTAGTTGTCCTGACGCTAACCCTACTTGTCCTGACGCTAACCCTAGTTGTCCTGACGCTAACCCTAGTTGTCCTGACGCTAACCCTACTTGTCCTGATGCTAACCCTAGTTGTCCTGACGCTAACCCTAGTTTTCCTGATGCTAACCCTACTTGTCCTGACGCTAACCCTAGTTGTCCTGACGCTAACCCTACTTGTCCTGACGCTAACCCTAGTTGTCCTGACGCTAACCCTAGTTGTCCTGACGCTAACCCTAGTTGTCCTGACGCTAACTCTACTTGTCCTGACGCTAACCCTAGTTTTCCTGACTCTAACCCTAGTTGTCCTGACGCTAACCCTACTTGTCCTGACGCTAACCCTAGTTGTCCTGACGCTAACCCTAGTTGTCCTGACGCTAACCCTAGTTGTCCTGACGCTAACCCTACTTGTCCTGACGCTAACCCTAGTTGTCCTGACGCTAACCCTACTTGTCCTGACGCTAACCCTAGTTGTCCTGACGCTAACCCTAGTTGTCCTGACGCTAACCCTAGTTGTCCTGACGCTAACCCTAGTTGTCCTGACGCTAAACCTACTTGTCCTGACGCTAACCCTAGTTGTCCTGACGCTAACCCTAGTTGTCCTGACGCTAACCCTACTTGTCCTGATGCTAACCCTAGTTGTCCTGACGCTAACCCTAGTTGTCCTGACGCTAACCCTAGTTGTCCTGACGCTAACACTAGTTGTCCTGACGCTAACCCTAGTTGTCCTGACGCTAACCCTAGTTGTCCTGACGCTAACCCTAGTCGTCCTGATGCTAACCCTAGTCGTCCTGACGCTAACCCTAGTCGTCCTGACGCTAACCCTAGTCGTCCTGACGCTAACCCTAGTTGTCCTGACGCTAACCCTACTTGTTCTGACGCTAACCCTACTTGTCCTGACGCTAACCCTAGTTGTCCTGACGCTAACCCTAGTTGTCCTGACGCTAACCCTAGTTGAAATGACGCTAACCCTAGTTGTAATGACGCTAACCCTAGTTGTCCTGACGCTAACCCTAGTTGTCCTGACGCTAACCCTAGTTGTCCTAACGCTAACCCTAGTTGTCCTGACGCTAACCCGAGTTGTCCTGACGCTAACCCTAGTTGTCCTGACGCTAACCCTACTTGTCCTGAGGCTAACCCTAGTTGTCCTGACGCTAACCCTACATGTCCTGACGCTAACCCTAGTTGTCCTGACGCTAACCCTAGTTGTCCTGACGCTAACCCTACTTGTCCTGACGCTAACCCTAGTTGTCCTGACGCTAACCCTAGTTGTCCTGACGCTAACCCTACTTGTCCTGACGCTAACCCAAGTTGTCCTGACGCTAACCCTAGTTGTCCTGACGCTAACCCTACTTGTCCTGACGCTAACCCTAGTTGTCCTGACGCTAACCCTACTTGTCCTGACTCTAACCCTAGTTGTCCTGACCCTAACCCTAGTTGTCCTGACGCTAACCCTAGTTGTCCTGACGCTAACTCTACTTGTCCTGACGCTAACCCTAGTTTTCCTGACGCTAACCCTAGTTGTCCTGACGCTAACCCTACTTGTCCTGACGCTAACCCTAGTTGTCCTGACGCTAACCCTAGTTGTCCTGACGCTAACCCTACTTGTCCTGACGCTAACCCTAGTTGTCCTGACGCTAACCCTACTTGTCCTGACGCTAACCCTAGTTGTCCTGACGCTAACCCTAGTTGTCCTGGCGCTAACCCTAGTTGTCCTGACGCTAACCCTAGTTGTCCTGACGCTAACCCTAGTTGTCCTGGCGCTAACCCTAGTTGTCCTGACGCTAACCCTAGTTGTCCTGACGCTAACCCTAGTTGTCCTGACGCTAACTCTACTTGTCCTGACGCTAACCCTAGTTTTCCTGACGCTAACCCTAGTTGTCCTGACGCTAACCCTACTTGTCCTGACGCTAACCCTAGTTGTCCTGACGCTAACCCTAGTTGTCCTGACGCTAACCCTACTTGTCCTGACGCTAACCCTAGTTGTCCTGACGCTAACCCTACTTGTCCTGACGCTAACCCTAGTTGTCCTGACGCTAACCCTAGTTGTCCTGACGCTAACCCTAGTTGTCCTGACGCTAACCCTAGTTGTCCTGACGCTGAACCTACTTGTCCTGACGCTAACCCTAGTTGTCCTGACGCTAACCCTAGTTGTCCTGACGCTAACCCTACTTGTCCTGATGCTAACCCTAGTTGTCCTGACGCTAACCCTAGTTGTCCTGACGCTAACCCTAGTTGTCCTGACGCTAACACTAGTTGTCCTGATGCTAACCCTAGTTGTCCTGACGCTAACCCTAGTTGTCCTGACGCTAACCCTAGTCGTCCTGATGCTAACCCTAGTCGTCCTGACGCTAACCCTAGTCATCCTGACGCTAACCCTAGTCGTCCTGACGCTAACCCTAGTTGTCCTGACGCTAACCCTACTTGTTCTGACGCTAACCCTACTTGTCCTGACGCTAACCCTAGTTGTCCTGACGCTAACCCTAGTTGTCCTGACGCTAACCCTAGTTGAAATGACGCTAACCCTAGTTGTCCTGACGCTAACCCTAGTTGTCCTGACGCTAACCCTACTTGTCCTGAGGCTAACCCTAGTTGTCCTGACGCTAACCCTAGTTGTCCTGACGCTAACCCTACTTGTCCTGACGCTAACCCTAGTTGTCCTGACGCTAACCCTACTTGTCCTGACGCTAACCCTAGTTGTCCTGACGCTAACCCTAGTTGTCCTGGCGCTAACCCTAGTTGTCCTGACGCTAACCCTAGTTGTCCTGACGCTAACCCTAGTTGTCCTGGCGCTAACCCTAGTTGTCCTGACGCTAACCCTAGTTGTCCTGACGCTAACCCTAGTTGTCCTGACGCTAACTCTACTTGTCCTGACGCTAACCCTAGTTTTCCTGACGCTAACCCTAGTTGTCCTGACGCTAACCCTACTTGTCCTGACGCTAACCCTAGTTGTCCTGACGCTAACCCTAGTTGTCCTGACGCTAACCCTACTTGTCCTGACGCTAACCCTAGTTGTCCTGACGCTAACCCTACTTGTCCTGACGCTAACCCTAGTTGTCCTGACGCTAACCCTAGTTGTCCTGACGCTAACCCTAGTTGTCCTGACGCTAACCCTAGTTGTCCTGACGCTAACCCTAGTTGTCCTGACGCTGAACCTACTTGTCCTGACGCTAACCCTAGTTGTCCTGACGCTAACCCTAGTTGTCCTGACGCTAACCCTACTTGTCCTGATGCTAACCCTAGTTGTCCTGACGCTAACCCTAGTTGTCCTGACGCTAACCCTAGTTGTCCTGACGCTAACACTAGTTGTCCTGATGCTAACCCTAGTTGTCCTGACGCTAACCCTAGTTGTCCTGACGCTAACCCTAGTCGTCCTGATGCTAACCCTAGTCGTCCTGACGCTAACCCTAGTCATCCTGACGCTAACCCTAGTCGTCCTGACGCTAACCCTAGTTGTCCTGACGCTAACCCTACTTGTTCTGACGCTAACCCTACTTGTCCTGACGCTAACCCTAGTTGTCCTGACGCTAACCCTAGTTGTCCTGACGCTAACCCTAGTTGAAATGACGCTAACCCTAGTTGTCCTGACGCTAACCCTAGTTGTCCTGACGCTAACCCTACTTGTCCTGAGGCTAACCCTAGTTGTCCTGACGCTAACCCTACATGTCCTGACGCTAACCCTAGTTGTCCTGACGCTAACCCTAGTTGTCCTGACGCTAACCCTACTTGTCCTGACGCTAACCCTAGTTGTCCTGACGCTAACCATAGTTGTCCTGACGCTAACCATAGTTGTCCTGACGCTAACCCTAGTTGTCCTGACGCTAACCCTACTTGTCCTGACGCTAACCCTAGTTGTCCTGACGCTAACACTAGTTGTCCTGACGCTAACCCTACTTGTCCTGACGCTAACCCTAGTTGTCCTGACGCTAACCCTAGTTGTCCTGACGCTAACCCTAGTTGTCCTGACGCTAACCCTACTTGTCCTGACGCTAACCCTACTTGTCCTGACGCTAACCCTAGTTGTCCTGACGCTAACCATAGTTGTCCTGACGCTAACCATAGTTGTCCTGATGCTAACCCTAGTTGTCCTGACGCTAACCCTATTTGTCCTGACGCTAACACTAATTGTCCTGACGCTAACCCTAGTTGTCCTGACGCTAACCCTAGTTGTCCTGACGCTAACCCTACTTTTCCTGACGCTAACCCTAGTTGTCCTGACGCTAACCCTAGTTGTCCTGACGCTAACCCTAGTTGTCCTGACGCTAACACTAGTTGTCCTGACGCTAACCCTAGTTGTCCTGACGCTAACCCTAGTCGTCCTGACGCTAACCCTAGTCGTCCTGACGCTAACCCTAGTCGTCCTGACGCTAACCCTACTTGTCCTGACGCTAACCCTACTTGTCCTGACGCTAACCCTACTTTTCCTGACGCTAACCCTAGTTGTCCTGACGCTAACCCTAGTTGTCCTGACGCTAACTCTAGTTGTCCTGACGCTAACCCTAGTTGTCCTGACGCTAACCCTAGTTGTCCTGACGCTAACCCTAGTTTTCCTGACGCTAACACTAGTTGAAATGACGCTAACCCTAGTTGTAATGATGCTAACCCTAGTTGTCCTGACGCTAACGCTAGTTGTCCTGACGCTAACCCTAGTTGTCCTGACGCTAACCCTAGTTGTCCTGACTCTAACCCTAGTTGTCCTAACGCTAACCCTAGTTGTCCTGACGCTAACCCTAGTTGTCCTGACGCTAACCCTAGATGTCCTGACGCTAACCCTACTTGTCCTGACGCTAACCCTAGTTTTCCTGACGCTAACCCTACATGTCCTGACGCTAACCCTAGTTGTCCTGACGCTAACCCTAGTTGTCCTGACGCTAACCCTACTTGTCCTGACGCTAACCCTAGTTGTCCTGACGCTAACCGTAGTTGTCCTGACGCTAACCCTACTTGTCCTGATGCTAACCCTAGTTGTCCTGACGCTAACCCTAGTTGTCCTGACGCTAACCCTACTTGTCCTGACGCTAACCCTAGTTGTCCTGACGCTAACCCTACTTGTCCTGACGCTAACCCTAGTTGTCCTGATGCTAACCCTAGTTGTCCTGGCGCTAACCCTAGTAGTCCTGACGCTAACCCTAGTTGTCCTGACGCTAACCCTAGTTGTCCTGACGCTAACTCTACTTGTCCTGACGCTAACCCTAGTTTTCCTGACGCTAACCCTAGTTGTCCTGACGCTAACCCTACTTGTCCTGACGCTAACCCTAGTTGTCCTGACGCTAACCCTAGTTGTCCTGACGCTAACACTACTTGTCCTGACGCTAACCCTAGTTGTCCTGACGCTAACCCTACTTGTCCTGACGCTAACCCTAGTTGTCCTGACGCTAACCCTAGTTGTCCTGACGCTAACCCTAGTTGTCCTGACGCTAACCCTAGTTGTCCTGACGCTAAACCTACTTGTCCTGACGCTAACCCTAGTTGTCCTGACGCTAACCCTAGTTGTCCTGACGCTAACCCTACTTGTCCTGATGCTAACCCTAGTTGTCCTGACGCTAACCCTAGTTGTCCTGACGCTAACCCTAGTTGTCCTGACGCTAACACTAGTTGTCCTGACGCTAACCCTAGTTGTCCTGACGCTAACCCTAGTTGTCCTGACGCTAACCCTAGTCGTCCTGATGCTAACCCTAGTCATCCTGACGCTAACCCTAGTCGTCCTGACGCTAACCCTAGTCGTCCTGACGCTAACCTTAGTTGTCCTGACGCTAACCCTACTTGTTCTGACGCTAACCCTACTTGTCCTGACGCTAACCCTAGTTGTCCTGACGCTAACCCTAGTTGTCCTGACGCTAACCCTAGTTGAAATGACGCTAACCCTAGTTGTAATGACGCTAACCCTAGTTGTCCTGACGCTAACCCTAGTTGTCCTGAGGCTAACCCTAGTTGTCCTAACGCTAACCCTAGTTGTCCTGACGCTAACCCTAGTTGTCCTGACGCTAACCCTAGTTGTCCTGACGCTAACCCTACTTGTCCTGAGGCTAACCCTAGTTGTCCTGACGCTAACCCTACATGTCCTGACGCTAACCCTAGTTGTCCTGACGCTAACCCTAGTTGTCCTGACGCTAACCCTAGTTGTCCTGACGCTAACCCTACTTGTCCTGACGCTAACCCTAGTTGTCCTGACGCTAACCCTAGTTGTCCTGACGCTAACCCTACTTGTCCTGATGCTAACCCTAGTTGTCCTGACGCTAACCCTAGTTTTCCTGATGCTAACCCTACTTGTCCTGACGCTAACCCTAGTTGTCCTGACGCTAACCCTACTTGTCCTGACGCTAACCCTAGTTGTCCTGACGCTAACCCTAGTTGTCCTGACGCTAACCCTAGTTGTCCTGACGCTAACTCTACTTGTCCTGACGCTAACCCTAGTTTTCCTGACGCTAACCCTAGTTGTCCTGACGCTAACCCTACTTGTCCTGACGCTAACCCTAGTTGTCCTGACGCTAACCCTAGTTGTCCTGACGCTAACCCTAGTTGTCCTGACGCTAACCCTACTTGTCCTGACGCTAACCCTAGTTGTCCTGACGCTAACCCTACTTGTCCTGACGCTAACCCTAGTTGTCCTGACGCTAACCCTAGTTGTCCTGACGCTAACCCTAGTTGTCCTGACGCTAACCCTAGTTGTCCTGACGCTAAACCTACTTGTCCTGACGCTAACCCTAGTTGTCCTGACGCTAACCCTAGTTGTCCTGACGCTAACCCTACTTGTCCTGATGCTAACCCTAGTTGTCCTGACGCTAACCCTAGTTGTCCTGACGCTAACCCTAGTTGTCCTGACGCTAACACTAGTTGTCCTGACGCTAACCCTAGTTGTCCTGACGCTAACCCTAGTTGTCCTGACGCTAACCCTAGTCGTCCTGATGCTAACCCTAGTCGTCCTGACGCTAACCCTAGTCGTCCTGACGCTAACCCTAGTCGTCCTGACGCTAACCCTAGTTGTCCTGACGCTAACCCTACTTGTTCTGACGCTAACCCTACTTGTCCTGACGCTAACCCTAGTTGTCCTGACGCTAACCCTAGTTGTCCTGACGCTAACCCTAGTTGAAATGACGCTAACCCTAGTTGTAATGACGCTAACCCTAGTTGTCCTGACGCTAACCCTAGTTGTCCTGACGCTAACCCTAGTTGTCCTAACGCTAACCCTAGTTGTCCTGACGCTAACCCTAGTTGTCCTGACGCTAACCCTAGTTGTCCTGACGCTAACCCTACTTGTCCTGAGGCTAACCCTAGTTGTCCTGACGCTAACCCTACATGTCCTGACGCTAACCCTAGTTGTCCTGACGCTAACCCTAGTTGTCCTGACGCTAACCCTACTTGTCCTGACGCTAACCCTAGTTGTCCTGACGCTAACCCTAGTTGTCCTGACGCTAACCCTACTTGTCCTGACGCTAACCCAAGTTGTCCTGACGCTAACCCTAGTTGTCCTGACGCTAACCCTACTTGTCCTGACGCTAACCCTAGTTGTCCTGACGCAAACCCTACTTGTCCTGACGCTAACCCTAGTTGTCCTGACCCTAACCCTAGTTGTCCTGACGCTAACCCTAGTTGTCCTGACGCTAACTCTACTTGTCCTGACGCTAACCCTAGTTTTCCTGACGCTAACCCTAGTTGTCCTGACGCTAACCCTACTTGTCCTGACGCTAACCCTAGTTGTCCTGACGCTAACCCTAGTTGTCCTGACGCTAACCCTACTTGTCCTGACGCTAACCCTAGTTGTCCTGACGCTAACCCTACTTGTCCTGACGCTAACCCTAGTTGTCCTGACGCTAACCCTAGTTGTCCTGGCGCTAACCCTAGTTGTCCTGACGCTAACCCTAGTTGTCCTGACGCTAACCCTAGTTGTCCTGGCGCTAACCCTAGTTGTCCTGACGCTAACCCTAGTTGTCCTGACGCTAACCCTAGTTGTCCTGACGCTAACTCTACTTGTCCTGACGCTAACCCTAGTTTTCCTGACGCTAACCCTAGTTGTCCTGACGCTAACCCTACTTGTCCTGACGCTAACCCTAGTTGTCCTGACGCTAACCCTAGTTGTCCTGACGCTAACCCTACTTGTCCTGACGCTAACCCTAGTTGTCCTGACGCTAACCCTACTTGTCCTGACGCTAACCCTAGTTGTCCTGACGCTAACCCTAGTTGTCCTGACGCTAACCCTAGTTGTCCTGACACTAACCCTAGTTGTCCTGACGCTAATCCTAGTTGTCCTGACGCTGAACCTACTTGTCCTGACGCTAACCCTAGTTGTCCTGACGCTAACCCTAGTTGTCCTGACGCTAACCCTACTTGTCCTGATGCTAACCCTAGTTGTCCTGACGCTAACCCTAGTTGTCCTGACGCTAACCCTAGTTGTCCTGACGCTAACACTAGTTGTCCTGATGCTAACCCTAGTTGTCCTGACGCTAACCCTAGTTGTCCTGACGCTAACCCTAGTCGTCCTGATGCTAACCCTAGTCGTCCTGACGCTAACCCTAGTCATCCTGACGCTAACCCTAGTCGTCCTGACGCTAACCCTAGTTGTCCTGACGCTAACCCTACTTGTTCTGACGCTAACCCTACTTGTCCTGACGCTAACCCTAGTTGTCCTGACGCTAACCCTAGTTGTCCTGACGCTAACCCTAGTTGAAATGACGCTAACCCTAGTTGTCCTGACGCTAACCCTAGTTGTCCTGACGCTAACCCTACTTGTCCTGAGGCTAACCCTAGTTGTCCTGACGCTAACCCTACATGTCCTGACGCTAACCCTAGTTGTCCTGACGCTAACCCTAGTTGTCCTGACGCTAACCCTACTTGTCCTGACGCTAACCCTAGTTGTCCTGACGCTAACCCTAGTTGTCCTGACGCTAACCCTACTTGTCCTGACGCTAACCCTAGTTGTCCTGACGCTAACCCTACTTGTCCTGACGCTAACCCTAGTTGTCCTGACGCTAACCCTAGTTGTCCTGACGCTAACTCTACTTGTCCTGACGCTAACCCTAGTTTTCCTGACGCTAACCCTAGTTGTCCTGACGCTAACCCTACTTGTCCTGACGCTAACCCTAGTTGTCCTGACGCTAACCCTAGTTGTCCTGACGCTAACCCTAGTTGTCCTGACGCTAACCCTACTTGTCCTGACGCTAACCCTAGTTGTCCTGACGCTAACCCTACTTGTCCTGACGCTAACCCTAGTTGTCCTGACGCTAACCCTAGTTGTCCTGGCGCTAACCCTAGTTGTCCTGACGCTAACCCTACTTGTCCTGACGCTAAACCTAGTTGTCCTGACGCTAACCCTAGTTGTCCTGACGGTAACCCTACTTGTCCTGACGCTAACCCTAGTTGTCCTGACGCTAACCCTACTTGTCCTGACGCTAACCCTAGTTGTCCTGACGCTAACCCTAGTTGTCCTGGCGCTAACCCTAGTTGTCCTGATGCTAACCCTAGTTGTCCTGACGCTAACCCTAGTTGTCCTGACGCTAACTCTACTTGTCCTGACGCTAACCCTAGTTTTCCTGACTCTAACCCTAGTTGTCCTGACGCTAACCCTACTTGTCCTGACGCTAACCCTAGTTGTCCTGACGCTAACCCTAGTTGTCCTGACGCTAACCCTACTTGTCCTGACGCTAACCCTAGTTGTCCTGACGCTAACCATAGTTGTCCTGACGCTAACCCTAGTTGTCCTGACGCTAACCCTAGTTGTCCTGACGCTAAACCTATTTGTCCTGACGCTAACACTAATTGTCCTGACGCTAATCCTAGTTGTCCTGACGCTAACCCTAGTTGTCCTGACGCTAACCCTACTTGTCCTGACGCTAACCCTAGTTGTCCTGACGCTAACCCTAGTTGTCCTGACGCTAACCCTAGTTGTCCTGACGCTAACACTAGTTGTCCTGACGCTAACCCTAGTTGTCCTGACGCTAACCCTAGTTGTCCTGACGCTAACCCTAGTCGTCCTGATGCTAACCCTAGTCGTCCTGACGCTAACCCTAGTTGTCCTGACGCTAACCCTAGTTGTCCTGACGCTAACCCTACTTGTTCTGACCCTAACCCTACTTGTTCTGACCCTAACCCTACTTGTCCTGACGCTAACCCTAGTTGTCCTGACGCTAACCCTAGTTGTCCTGACGCTAACCCTAGTTGAAATGACGCTAACCCTAGTTGTAATGACGCTAACCCTAGTTGTCCTGACGCTAACCCTAGTTGTCCTGACGCTAACCCTAGTTGTCCTGACGCTAACCCTAGTTGTCCTAACGCTAACCCTAGTTGTCCTGATGCTAACCCTAGTTGTCCTGACGCTAACCCTAGTTGTCCTGACGCTAACCCTACTTGTCCTGAGGCTAACCCTAGTTGTCCTGATGCTAACCCTACATGTCCTGACGCTAACCCTAGTTGTCTTGACGCTAACCCTAGTTGTCCTGACCCTAACCCTAGTTGTCCTGACGCTAACCCTAGTTGTCCTGACGCTAACCCTACTTGTCCTGACGCTAACCCTAGTTGTCCTGACGCTAACCCTACTTGTCCTGACGCTAACCCTAGTTGTCCTGACGCTAACCCTAGTTGTCCTGGCGCTAACCCTAGTTGTCCTGACGCTAACCCTACTTGTCCTGACGCTAAACCTAGTTGTCCTGACGCTAACCCTAGTTGTCCTGACGGTAACCCTACTTGTCCTGACGCTAACCCTAGTTGTCCTGACGCTAACCCTACTTGTCCTGACGCTAACCCTAGTTGTCCTGACGCTAACCCTAGTTGTCCTGGCGCTAACCCTAGTTGTCCTGACGCTAACCCTAGTTGTCCTGACGCTAACCCTAGTTGTCCTGACGCTAACTCTACTTGTCCTGACGCTAACCCTAGTTTTCCTGACTCTAACCCTAGTTGTCCTGACGCTAACCCTACTTGTCCTGACGCTAACCCTAGTTGTCCTGACGCTAACCCTAGTTGTCCTGACGCTAACCCTACTTGTCCTGACGCTAACCCTAGTTGTCCTGACGCTAACCCTACTTGTCCTGACGCTAACCCTACTTGTCCTGATGCTAACCCTACTTGTCCTGACGCTAACCCTACTTGTCCTGACGCTAACCCTAGTTGTCCTGACGCTAACCCTAGTTGTCCTGACGCTAACCCTACTTGTCCTGACGCTAACCCTAGTTGTCCTGACGCTAACCCTACTTGTCCTGACGCTAACCCTAGTCGTCCTGACGCTAACCCTAGTCGTCCTGACGCTAACCCTAGTTGTCCTGACGCTAACCCTACTTGTTCTGACGCTAACCCTACTTGTCCTGACGCTAACCCTAGTTGTCCTGACGCTAACCCTAGTTGTCCTGACGCTAACCCTAGTTGAAATGACGCTAACCCTAGTTGTAATGACGCTAACCCTAGTTGTCCTGACGCTAACCCTAGTTGTCCTGACGCTAACCCTAGTTGTCCTGACGCTAACCCTAGTTGTCCTAACGCTAACCCTAGTTGTCCTGACGCTAACCCTAGTTGTCCTGACGCTAACCCTAGTTGTCCTGACGCTAACCCTACTTGTACTGAGGCTAACCTTAGTTGTCTTGACGCTAACCCTACATGTCCTGACGCTAACCCTAGTTGTCCTGACGCTAACCCTAGTTGTCCTGACGCTAACCCTAGTTGTCCTGACGCTAACCCTACTTGTCCTGACGCTAATCCTAGTTGTCCTGACGCTAACCCTAGTTGTCCTGACGCTAACCCTACTTGTCCTGACGCTAACCCTAGTTGTCCTGACGCTAACCCTACTTGTCCTGACGCTAACCCTACTTGTCCTGACGCTAACCCTAGTTGTCCTGACGCTAACCCTAGTTGTCCTGACGCTAACCCTAGTTGTCCTGACGCTAACCCTACTTGTCCTGACGCTAACCCTAGTTGTCCTGACGCTAACCCTACTTGTCCTGACGCTAACCCTAATTGTCCTGACGCTAACCCTAGTTGTCCTGACGCTAAACCTACTTGTCCTGACGCTAACCCTAGTTGTACTGACGCTAACCCTAGTTGTCCTGACGCTAACCCTACTTGTCCTGATGCTAACCCTAGTTGTCCTGACGCTAACCCTAGTTGTCCTGACGCTAACCCTACTTGTCCTGACGCTAACCCTACTTGTCCTGACGCTAACCCTACTTGTCCTGACGCTAACCCTAGTTGTCCTGACGCTAACCATAGTTGTCCTGACGCTAACCCTAGTTGTCCTGACGCTAACCCTAGTTGTCCTGACGCTAAACCTATTTGTCCTGACGCTAACACTAATTGTCCTGACGCTAATCCTAGTTGTCCTGACGCTAACCCTAGTTGTCCTGACGCTAACCCTACTTGTCCTGACGCTAACCCTAGTTGTCCTGACGCTAACCCTAGTTGTCCTGACGCTAACCCTAGTTGTCCTGACGCTAACACTAGTTGTCCTGACGCTAACCCTAGTTGTCCTGACGCTAACCCTAGTTGTCCTGACGCTAACCCTAGTCGTCCTGATGCTAACCCTAGTCGTCCTGACGCTAACCCTAGTTGTCCTGACGCTAACCCTAGTTGTCCTGACGCTAACCCTACTTGTTCTGACCCTAACCCTACTTGTTCTGACCCTAACCCTACTTGTCCTGACGCTAACCCTAGTTGTCCTGACGCTAACCCTAGTTGTCCTGACGCTAACCCTAGTTGAAATGACGCTAACCCTAGTTGTAATGACGCTAACCCTAGTTGTCCTGACGCTAACCCTAGTTGTCCTGACGCTAACCCTAGTTGTCCTAACGCTAACCCTAGTTGTCCTGATGCTAACCCTAGTTGTCCTGACGCTAACCCTAGTTGTCCTGACGCTAACCCTACTTGTCCTGAGGCTAACCCTAGTTGTCCTGATGCTAACCCTACATGTCCTGACGCTAACCCTAGTTGTCTTGACGCTAACCCTAGTTGTCCTGACGCTAACCCTAGTTGTCCTGACGCTAACCCTACTTGTCCTGACGCTAACCCTAGTTGTCCTGACGCTAACCCTAGTTGTCCTGACGCTAACCCTAGTTGTCCTGACGCTAACCCTACTTGTCCTGACGCTAACCCTACTTGTCCTGACGCTAACCCTAGTTGTCCTGACGCTAACCCTAGTTGTCCTGACGCTAACCCTACTTGTCCTGACCCTAACCCTAGTTGTCCTGACGCTAACCCTAGTTGTCCTGACGCTAACCCTACTTGTCCTGATGCTAACCCTAGTCGTCCTGATGCTAACCCTAGTCGTCCTGACGCTAACCCTAGTCATCCTGACGCTAACCCTAGTCGTCCTGACGCTAACCCTAGTCGTCCTGACGCTAACCCTACTTGTTCTGACGCTAACCCTACTTGTCCTGACGCTAACCCTAGTTGTCCTGACGCTAACCCTAGTTGTCCTGACGCTAACCCTAGTTGAAATGACGCTAACCCTAGTTGAAATGACGCTAACCCTAGTTGTCCTGACGCTAACCCTAGTTGTCCTGACGCTAACCCTAGTTTTCCTGACGCTAACCCTAGTTGTCCTGACGCTAACCCTAGTTGTCCTGACGCTAACCCTAGTTGTCCTGACGCTAACCCTACTTGTCCTGAGGCTAACCCTAGTTGTCCTGACGCTAACCCTACATGTCCTGACGCTAACCCTAGTTGTCCTGACGCTAACCCTAGTTGTCCTGACGTTAACCCTAGTTGTCCTGACGCTAACCCTACTTGTCCTGACGCTAACCCTAGTTGTCCTGACGCTAACCCTACTTGTCCTGACGCTAACCCTAGTTGTCCTGACGCTAACCCTAGTTGTCCTGACACTAACCCTACTTGTCCTGACGCTATCCCTAGTCGTCCTGATGCTAACCCTAGTTGTCCTGTCGCTAACCCTACTTGTTCTGACGCTAACCCTACTTGTTCTGACGCTAACCCTAGTTGTCCTGATGCTAACCCTACTTGTCCTGACGCTAACCCTAGTTGTCCTGATGCTAACCCTAGTTGTCCTGACGCTAACTCTACTTGTCCTGACGCTAACCCTAGATTTCCTGACGCTAACCCTAGTTGTCCTGACGCTAACCCTACTTGTCCTGACGCTAACCCTAGTTGTCCTGACGCTAACCCTAGTTGTCCTGACGCTAACCCTACTTGTCCTGACGCTAACCCTAGTTGTCCTGACGCTAACCCTACTTGTCCTGACGCTAACCCTAGTTGTCCTGACGCTAACCCTAGTTGTCCTGGCGCTAACCCTAGTTGTCCTGACGCTAACCCTACTTGTCCTGACGCTAACCCTAGTTGTCCTGACGTTAACCCTTGTTGTCCTGACGCTAACCCTAGTTGTCCTGACGCTGACCCTACTTGTCCTGACGCTGACCCTAGTTGTCCTGACGCTAACCCTACTTGTCCTGACGCTAACCCTAGTTGTCCTGACGCTAACCCTAGTTGTCCTGGTGCTAACCCTAGTTGTCCTGACGCTAACCCTAGTTGTCCTGACGCTAACCCTAGTTGTCCTGACGCTAACCCTAGTTGTCCTGACTCTAACTCTACTTGTCCTGACGCTAACCCTAGTTTTCCTGACGCTAACCCTAGTTGTCCTGACGCTAACCCTACTTGTCCTGACGCTAACCCTAGTTGTCCTGACGCTAACCCTAGTTGTCCTGACGCTAACCCTACTTGTCCTGATGCTAACCCTAGTTGTCCTGACGCTAACCCTACTTGTCCTGACGCTAACCCTAGTTGTCCTGACGCTAACCCTAGTTGTCCTGACGCTAACCCTAGTTGTCCTGACGCTAACCCTAGTTGTCCTGACGCTAAACCTACTTGTCCTGACTCTAACCCTAGTTGTCCTGACGCTAACCCTAGTTGTCCTGACGCTAACCCTACTTGTCCTGACGCTAACCCTACTTGTCCTGACGCTAACCCTACTTGTCCTGACGCTAACCCTAGTTGTCCTGACGCTAACCCTAGTTGTCCTGACGCTAACCCTATTTGTCCTGACGCTAACACTAATTGTCCTGACGCTAACCCTAGTTGTCCTGACGCTAACCCTAGTTGTCCTGACGCTAACCCTACTTGTCCTGACGCTAACCCTAGTTGTCCTGACGCTAACCCTAGTTGTCCTGACGCTAACCCTAGTTGTCCTGACGCTAACACTAGTTGTCCTGACGCTAACCCTAGTTGTCCTGACGCTAACCCTAGTTGTCCTGACGCTAACCCTAGTCGTCCTGATGCTAACCCTAGTCGTCCTGATGCTAACCCTAGTCGTCCTGACGCTAACCCTAGTTGTCCTGACGCTAACCCTACCTGTTCTGACGCTAACCCTACTTGTCCTGACGCTAACCCTAGTTGTCCTGATGCTAACCCTAGTTGTCCTGACGCTAACCCTAGTTGAAATGACGCTAACCCTAGTTGTAGTGACGCTAACCCTAGTTGTCCTGACGCTAACCCTAGTCGTCCTGATGCTAACCCTAGTCGTCCTGACGCTAACCCTAGTCGTCCTGACGCTAACCCTAGTCGTCCTGACGCTAACCCTAGTTGTCCTGACGCTAACCCTACTTGTTCTGACGCTAACCCTACTTGTCCTGACGCTAACCCTAGTTGTCCTGACGCTAACCCTAGTTGTCCTGACGCTAACCCTAGTTGAAATGACGCTAACCCTAGTTGTAATGACGCTAACCCTAGTTGTCCTGACGCTAACCCTAGTTGTCCTGACGCTAACCCTAGTTGTCCTGACGCTAACACTAGTTGTCCTGACGCTAACCCTAGTTGTCCTGACAATAACCCTAGTCGTCCTGACGCTAACCCTAGTCGTCCTGATGCTAACCCTAGTCGTCCTGACGCTAACCCTAGTCGTCCTGACGCTAACCCTAGTCGTCCTGACGCTAACCCTAGTTGTCCTGACGCTAACCCTACTTGTTCTGACGCTAACCCTACTTGTCCTGACGCTAACCCTAGTTGTCCTGACGCTAACCCTAGTTGTCCTGACGCTAACCCTAGTTGAAATGACGCTAACCCTAGTTGTAATGACGCTAACCCTAGTTGTCCTGACGCTAACCCTAGTTGTCCTGAAGCTAACAATAGTTGTCCTGACGCTAACCCTAGTTGTCCTAACGCTAACCCTAGTTGTCCTGACGCTAACCCTAGTTGTCCTGACGCTAACCCTAGTTGTCCTGACGCTAACCCTACTTGTCCTGAGGCTAACCCTAGTTGTCCTGACGCTAACCCTACATGTCCTGACGCTAAGCCTAGTTGTCCTGACGCTAACCCTAGTTGTCCTGATGCTAACCCTAGTTGTCCTGATGCTAACCCTACTTGTCCTGACGCTAACCCTAGTTGTCCTGACGCTAACCCTAGTTGTCCTGACGCTAACCCTACTTGTCCTGACGCTAACCCTAGTTGTCCTGACGCTAACCCTAGTTGTCCTGACGCTAACCCTACTTGTCCTGACGCTAACCCTAGTTGTCCTGACGCTAACCCTACTTGTCCTGACGCTAACCCTAGTTGTCCTGACGCTAACCCTAGTTGTCCTGACGCTAACCCTAGTTGTCCTGACGCTAACTCTACTTGTCCTGACGCTAACCCTAGTTTTCCTGACGCTAACCCTAGTTGTCCTGACGCTAACCCTACTTGTCCTGACGCTAACCCTAGTTGTCCTGACGCTAACCCTAGTTGTCCTGACGCTAACCCTAGTTGTCCTGACGCTAACCCTACTTGTCCTGACGCTAACCCTAGTTGTCCTGACGCTAACCCTAGTTGTCCTGACGCTAACCCTACTTGTCCTGACGCTAACCCTAGTTGTCCTGACGCTAACCCTAGTTGTCCTGACGCTAACCCTACTTGTCCTGACGCTAAACCTAGTTGCCCTGACGCTAACCCTAGTTGTCCTGACGCTAACCCTAGTTGTCCTGACGCTAACCCTAGTTGTCCTGACGCTAACTCTACTTGTCCTGACGCTAACCCTAGTTGTCCTGACGCTAACCCTAGTTGTCCTGACGCTAACCCTACTTGTCCTGACGCTAACCCTAGTTGTCCTGACGCTAACCCTAGTTGTCCTGACGCTAATCCTAGTTGTCCTGACGCTAACCCTAGTTGTCCTGACGCTAACCCTACTTGTCCTGACGCTAACCCTAGTTGTCCTGACGCTAACCCTACTTGTCTTGACGCTAACCCTAGTTGTCCTGACGCTAACCCTAGTTGTACTGACGCTAACCCTACTTGTCCTGACGCTAACCCTACTTGTCCTGACGCTAACCCTAGTTGCCCTGACGCTAACCCTAGTTGTCCTGACGCTAACCCTAGTTGTCCTGACGCTAACCCTATTTGTCCTGACGCTAACCCTACTTGTCCTGACGCTAACCCTAGTTGTCCTGACGCTAACCCTACTTGTCCTGACGCTAACCCTACTTGTCCTGACGCTAACCCTAGTTGTCCTGACGCTAACCCTAGTTGTCCTGACGCTAACCCTACATGTCCTGACGCTAACCCTAGTTGTCCTGATGCTAACCCTAGTTGTCCTGACGCTAACCCTAGATGTCCTGACGCTAACCCTACTTGTCCTGACGCTAACCCTGGTTGTCCTGACGCTAACCCTAGTTGTCCTGACGCTAACCCTAGTTGTCCTGACGCTAACCCTAGTTGTCCTGACGCTAACCCTACTTGTCCTGACGCTAAGCCTAGTTGTCCTGACGCTAACCCTAGTTGTCCTGACAATAACCCTAGTTGTCCTGACGCTAACCCTAGTTGTCCTGATGCTAACCCTTCTTGTCCTGACGCTAACCCTAGTTGTCCTGACGCTAACCCTAGTTGTCCTGACGCTAACCCTACTTGTACTGACGCTATCCCTAGTTATCCTGACGCTAACCCTAGTTGTCCTGACGCTAACCCTAGTTGTCCTGACGCTAACCCTAGTTGTCCTGACGCTAACCCTAGTTGTCCTGACGCTAACCCTACTTGTCCTGACCCTAACCCTAGTTGTCCTGACGCTAACCCTAGTTGTCCTGACGCTAACCCTACTTGTCCTGATGCTAACCCTAGTTGTCCTGACGCTAACCCTAGTTGTCCTGACGCTAACCCTACTTGTCCTGACGCTAACCCTAGTTGTCCTGACGCTAACCCTACTTGTCCTGACGCTAACCCTAGTTGTCCTGACGCTAACCCTAGTTGTCCTGACGCTAACCCTAGTTGTCCTGACGCTAACCCTAGTTGTCCTGACGCTAACCCTACTTGTACTGACTCTATCCCTAGTTGTCCTGACGCTAACCCTAGTTGTCCTGACGCTAACCCTACTTGTCCTGACGCTAACCCTAGTTGTCCTGACGCTAACCCTAGTTGTCCTGACGCTAACCCTACTTGTCCTGACGCTAACCCTAGCTGTCCTGACGCTAACCCTACTTGTCCTGACGCTATCCCTAGTTGTTCTGACGCTAACCCTAGTTGTCCTGACGCTAACCCTACTTGTCCTGATGCTATCCCTAGTTGTCCTGACGCTAACCCTAGTTGTCCTGACGCTAACCCTAGTTGTCCTGACGCTAACAATACTTGTCCTGACGCTAACCCTAGTTGTCCTGAGGCTAACCCTAGTTGTCCTGACGCTAACCCTAGTTGTCCTGACGCTAACTCTACTTGTCCTGACGCTAACCCTAGTTTTCCTGACGCTAACCCTAGTTGTCCTGACGCTAACCCTACTTGTCCTGACGCTAACCCTAGTTGTCCTGACGCTAACCCTAGTTGTCCTGACGCTAACCCTAGTTGTCCTGACGCTAACCCTACTTCTCCTGACGCTAACCCTAGTTGTCCTGACGCTAACCCTAGTTGTCCTGACGCTAACCCTACTTGTCCTGACGCTAACCCTAGTTGTCCTGACGCTAACCCTAGTTGTCCTGACGCTAACCCTACTTGTCCTGACGCTAAACCTAGTTGCCCTGACGCTAACCCTAGTTGTCCTGACGCTAACCCTAGTTGTCCTGACGCTAACCCTAGTTGTCCTGACGCTAACTCTACTTGTCCTGACGCTAACCCTAGTTGTCCTGACGCTAACCCTAGTTGTCCTGACGCTAACCCTACTTGTCCTGATGCTAACCCTAGTTGTCCTGACGCTAACCCTAGTTGTCCTGACGCTAATCCTAGTTGTCCTGACGCTAACCCTAGTTGTCCTGACGCTAACCCTACTTGTCCTGACGCTAACCCTAGTTGTCCTGACGCTAACCCTACTTGTCTTGACGCTAACCCTAGTTGTCCTGATGCTAACCCTAGTTGTACTGACGCTAACCCTACTTGTCCTGACGCTAACCCTACTTGTCCTGACGCTAACCCTAGTTGCCCTGACGCTAACCCTAGTTGTCCTGACGCTAACCCTAGTTGTCCTGACGCTAACCCTATTTGTCCTGACGCTAACCCTACTTGTCCTGACGCTAACCCTAGTTGTCCTGACGCTAACCCTACTTGTCCTGACGCTAACCCTACTTGTCCTGACGCTAACCCTAGTTGTCCTGACGCTAACCCTAGTTGTCCTGACGCTAACCCTACATGTCCTGACGCTAACCCTAGTTGTCCTGACGCTAACCCTAGTTGTCCTGATGCTAACCCTAGTTGTCCTGACGCTAACCCTAGATGTCCTGACGCTAACCCTACTTGTCCTGACGCTAACCCTGGTTGTCCTGACGCTAACCCTAGTTGTCCTGACGCTAACCCTAGTTGTCCTGACGCTAACCCTAGTTGTCCTGACGCTAACCCTACTTGTCCTGACGCTAAGCCTAGTTGTCCTGACGCTAACCCTAGTTGTCCTGACACTAACCCTAGTTGTCCTGACGCTAACCCTAGTTGTCCTGATGCTAACCCTTCTTGTCCTGACGCTAACCCTAGTTGTCCTGACGCTAACCCTAGTTGTCCTGACGCTAACCCTACTTGTACTGACGCTATCCCTAGTTATCCTGACGCTAACCCTAGTTGTCCTGACGCTAACCCTAGTTGTCCTGACGCTAACCCTAGTTGTCCTGACG
Organism: Phyllobates terribilis; assembly: GCF_046119375.1. Classification (NCBI taxonomy): domain Eukaryota; kingdom Metazoa; phylum Chordata; class Amphibia; order Anura; family Dendrobatidae; genus Phyllobates; species Phyllobates terribilis. The sequence continues at coordinate 314,252,426 of NW_027362769.1, forward strand.
CTAACCCTAGTTGTCCTGACGCTAACCCTACTTGTCCTGACCCTAACCCTAGTTGTCCTGACGCTAACCCTAGTTGTCCTGACGCTAACCCTACTTGTCCTGATGCTAACCCTAGTTGTCCTGACGCTAACCCTAGTTGTCCTGACGCTAACCCTACTTGTCCTGACGCTAACCCTAGTTGTCCTGACGCTAACCCTACTTGTCCTGACGCTAACCCTAGTTGTCCTGACGCTAACCCTAGTTGTCCTGACGCTAACCCTAGTTGTCCTGACGCTAACCCTAGTTGTCCTGACGCTAACCCTACTTGTACTGACTCTATCCCTAGTTGTCCTGACGCTAACCCTAGTTGTCCTGACGCTAACCCTACTTGTCCTGACGCTAACCCTAGTTGTCCTGACGCTAACCCTAGTTGTCCTGACGCTAACCCTACTTGTCCTGACGCTAACCCTAGCTGTCCTGACGCTAACCCTACTTGTCCTGACGCTATCCCTAGTTGTTCTGACGCTAACCCTAGTTGTCCTGACGCTAACCCTACTTGTCCTGATGCTATCCCTAGTTGTCCTGACGCTAACCCTAGTTGTCCTGACGCTAACCCTAGTTGTCCTGACGCTAACAATACTTGTCCTGACGCTAACCCTAGTTGTCCTGAGGCTAACCCTAGTTGTCCTGACGCTAACCCTATTTGTCCTGACGCTATCCCTAGTTGTCCAGACGCTAACCCTAGTTGTCCTGACGCTAACCCTAGTTGTCCTGACGCTAACCCTACTTGTCCTGACCCTAACCCTAGTTGTCCTGACGCTAACCCTAGTTGTCCTGACGCTAACCCTACTTGTCCTGATGCTAACCCTAGTTGTCCTGACGCTAACCCTAGTTGTCCTGACGCTAACCCTACTTGTCCTGACGCTAACCCTAGTTGTCCTGACGCTAACCCTACTTGTCCTGACGCTAACCCTAGTTGTCCTGACGCTAACCCTAGTTGTCCTGACGCTAACCCTAGTTGTCCTGACGCTAACCCTAGTTGTCCTGACGCTAACCCTACTTGTACTGACGCTATCCCTAGTTGTCCTGACGCTAACCCTAGTTGTCCTGACGCTAACCCTACTTGTCCTGACGCTAACCCTAGTTGTCCTGACGCTAACCCTAGTTGTCCTGACGCTAACCCTACTTGTCCTGACGCTAACCCTAGCTGTCCTGACGCTAACCCTACTTGTCCTGACGCTATCCCTAGTTGTTCTGACGCTAACCCTAGTTGTCCTGACGCTAACCCTACTTGTCCTGATGCTATCCCTAGTTGTCCTGACGCTAACCCTAGTTGTCCTGACGCTAACCCTAGTTGTCCTGACGCTAACAATACTTGTCCTGACGCTAACCCTAGTTGTCCTGAGGCTAACCCTAGTTGTCCTGACGCTAACCCTATTTGTCCTGACGCTATCCCTAGTTGTCCAGACGCTAACCCTAGTTGTCCTGACGCTAACCCTACTTGTCCTGACGCTAACCCTAGTTGTCCTGATGCTAACCCTAGTTGTCCTGACGCTAACCCTACTTGTCCTGACGCTAACCCTAGTTGTCCTGACGCTAACCCTAGTTGTCCTGACGCTAACCCTACTTGTCCTGACGCTAACCCTACTTGTCCTGACGCTAACCCTAGTTGTCCTGACGCTAACCCTAGTTGTCCTGACGCTAACCCTAGTTGTCCTGACGCTAACCCTACTTGTCCTGACGCTATCCCTAGTTGTCCTGATGCTAACCCTAGTTGTCCTGACGCTAACCCTAGTTGTCCTGACGCTAACCCTACTTGTCCTGACGCTAACCCTAGTTGTCCTGACGCTAACCCTAGTTGTCCTGACGCTAACCCTAGTTGTCCTGACGCTAACCCTAGTTGTCCTGACGCTAACCCTACTTGTCCTGACGCTAACCCTAGTTGTCCTGACGCTAACCCTAGTTGTCCTGACGCTAACCCTACTTGTCCTGACGCTAACCCTACTTGTCCTGACGCTAACCCTAGTTGTCCTGACGCTAACCCTACTTGTCCTGACGCTAACCCTAGTTGTCCTGACGCTAACCCTAGTTGTCCTGACGCTAACCCTACTTGTCCTGACGCTAACCCTACTTGTCCTGACGCTAACCCTAGTTGTCCTGACGCTAACCCTACTTGTCCTGACGCTAACCCTAGTTGTCCTGACGCTAACCCTAGTTGTCCTGACGCTAACCCTAGTTGTCCTGATGCTAACCCTAGTTGTCCTGACGCTAACCCTAGATGTCCTGACGCTAACCCTACTTGTCCTGACGCTAACCCTGGTTGTCCTGACGCTAACCCTAGTTGTCCTGACGCTAACCCTAGTTGTCCTGACGCTAACCCTAGTTGTCCTGACCCTAACCCTAGTTGTCCTGACGCTAACCCTAGTTGTCCTGACGCTAACCCTACTTGTCCTGACGCTAACCCTACTTGTCCTGACGCTAACCCTAGTTGTCCTGACGCTAACCCTACTTGTCCTGACGCTAACCCTAGTTGTCCTGACGCTAACCCTAGTTGTCCTGACGCTAACCCTAGTTGTCCTGACGCTAACCCTAGTTGTCCTGATGCTAACCCTAGTTGTCCTGACGCTAACCCTAGATGTCCTGACGCTAACCCTACTTGTCCTGACGCTAACCCTGGTTGTCCTGACGCTAACCCTAGTTGTCCTGACGCTAACCCTAGTTGTCCTGACGCTAACCCTAGTTGTCCTGACCCTAACCCTAGTTGTCCTGACGCTAACCCTAGTTGTCCTGACGCTAACCCTACTTGTCCTGACGCTAAGCCTAGTTGTCCTGACGCTAACCCTACTTGTCCTGACGCTAACCCTACTTGTCCTGACGCTAACCCTAGTTGTCCTGACGCTAACCCTAGTTGTCCTGACGCTAACCCTAGTTGTCCTGATGCTAACCCTACTTGTCCTGACGCTAACCCTAGTTGTCCTGACGCTAACCCTAGTTGTCCTGACGCTAACCCTACTTGTCCTGACGCTAACCCTAGTTGTCCTGACGCTAACCCTAGTTGTCCTGATGCTAACCCTAGTTGTCCTGACGCTAACCCTACTTGTACTGACGCTATCCCTAGTTATCCTGACGCTAACCCTAGTTGTCCTGACGCTAACCCTAGTTGTCCTGACGCTAACCCTAGTTGTCCTGACGCTAACCCTACTTGTCCTGACGCTAACCCTAGTTGTCCTGACGCTAACCCTAGTTGTCCTGACGCTAACCCTACTTGTCCTGATGCTAACCCTAGTTGTCCTGACGCTAACCCTAGTTGTCCTGATGCTAACCCTAGTTGTCCTGACGCTAACCCTAGTTGTCCTGACGCTTACCCTAGTTGTCCTGACGCTAACCCTACTTTTCCTGACGCTAACCCTAGTTGTCCTGACGCTAACCCTACTTGTCCTGACGCTAACCCTAGTTGTCCTGACGCTAACCCTAGTTGTCCTGACGCTAACCCTACTTGTACTGACGCTATCCCTAGTTGTCCTGACGCTAACCCTAGTTGTCCTGACGCTAACCCTAGTTGTCCTGATGCTAACCCTATTTGTCCTGACGCTAACCCTACTTGTCCTGACGCTAACCCTAGTTGTCCTGACGCTAACCCTAGTTGTCCTGACGCTAACCCTAGTTGTCCTGACGCTATCCCTACTTGTCCTGACGCTAACCCTAGTTGTCCTGACGCTAACCCTAGTTGTCCTGATGCTAACCCTACTTGTCCTGATGCTAACCCTAGTTGTCCTGACGCTAACCCTATTTGTCCTGACGCTAACCCTACTTGCCCTGACGCTAACCCTAGTTGCCCTGACGCTAACCCTAGTTGTCCTGACGCTAACCCTAGTTGTCCTGACGCTAACCCTATTTGTCCTGACGCTAACCCTACTTGTCCTGACGCTAACCCTAGTTGTCCTGACGCTAACCCTACTTGTCCTGATGCTAACCCTACTTGTCCTGACGCCAACCCTAGTTGTCCTGATGCTAACCCTAGTTGTCCTGACGCTAACCCTACATGTCCTGACGCTAACCCTAGTTGTCCTGACGCTAACCCTAGTTGTCCTGACGCTAACCCTAGTTGTCCTGATGCTAACCCTAGTTGTCCTGAAGCTAACCCTAGATGTCCTGACGCTAACCCTACTTGTCCTGACGCTAACCCTGGTTGTCCTGACGCTAACCCTAGTTGTCCTGACGCTAACCCTAGTTGTCCTGACGCTAACCCTAGTTGTCCTGATGCTAACCCTAGTTGTCCTGACGCTAACCCTACTTGTCCTGACGCTAAGCCTAGTTGTCCTGACGCTAACCCTAGTTGTCCTGACGCTAACCCTAGTTGTCCTGACGCTAACCCTAGTTGTCCTGACGCTAACCCTAGTTGTCCTGACGCTAACCCTACTTGTCCTGACGCTAACCCTAGTTGTCCTGACGCTAACCCTACTTGTCCGGACGCTAACCCTAGTTGTCCTGACGCTAACCCTAGTTGTCCTGACGCTAACCCTAGTTGTCCTGACGCTAACCCTAGCTGTCCTGATGCTAACCCTACTTGTACTGACGCTATCCCTAGTTGTCCTGACGCTAACCCTAGTTGTCCTGACGCTAACCCTACTTGTCCTGACGCTAACCCTAGTTGTCCTGACGCTAAGCCTAGTTGTCCTGACGCTAACCCTAGTTGTCCTGACGCTAACCCTGCTTGTCCTGACGCTATCCCTAGTTGTCCTGACGCTAAACCTAGTTGTCCTGACGCTAACCCTACTTGTCCTGACGCTATCCCTAGTTGTCCTGATGCTAACCCTAGTTGTCCTGACGCTAACCCTAGTTGTCCTGATGCAAACCCTACTTGTCCTGACGCTAACCCTAGTTGTCCTGACGCTAACCCTATTTGTCCTGACGCTAACCCTACTTGTCCTGACGCTAACCCTAGTTGCCCTGACGCTAACCCTAGTTGTCCTGACGCTAACCCTAGTTGTCCTGACGCTAACCCTATTTGTCCTGACGCTAACCCTACTTGTCCTGACGCTAACCCTAGTTGTCCTGACGCTAACCCTACTTGTCCTGACGCTAACCCTACTTGTCCTGACGCTAACCCTAGTTGTCCTGACGCTAACCCTAGTTGTCCTGACGCTAACCCTAGTTGTCCTGACGCTAACCCTACATGTCCTGACGCTGACCCTAGTTGTCCTGACGCTAACCCTACTTGTCCTGATGCTAACCCTAGTTGTCCTGACGCTAACCCTAGATGTCCTGACGCTAACCCTACTTTTCCTGACGCTAACCCTGGTTGTCCTGACGCTAACCCTAGTTCTCCTGACGCTAACCCTAGTTGTCCTGACGCTAACCCTAGTTGTCCTGACGCTAACCCTAGTTGTCCTGACGCTAACCCTACTTGTCCTGACGCTAAGCCTAGTTGTCCTGACGCTAACCCTAGTTGTCCTGACGCTAACCCTACTTTTCCTGACGCTAACCCTAGTTGTCCTGACGCTAACCCTAATTGTCCTGACGCTAACCCTAGTTGTCCTGACGCTAACCCTAGTTGTCCTGATGCTAACCCTACTTGTCCTGATGCTAACCCTAGTTGTCCTGATGCTAACCCTACTTGTCCTGACGCTAACCCTAGTTGTCCTGACGCTAACCCTAGTTGTCCTGACGCTAACCCTATTTGTCCTGACGCTAACCCTAGTTGTCCTGACGCTAACCCTACTTGTACTGACGCTATCCCTAGTTATCCTGACGCTAACCCTAGTTGTCCTGACGCTAACCCTAGTTGTCCTGACGCTAACCCTACTTGTCCTGACCCTAACCCTAGTTGTCCTGACGCTAACCCTAGTTGTCCTGACGCTAACCCTACTTGTCCTGATGCTAACCCTAGTTGTCCTGATGCTAACCCTAGTTGTCCTGACGCTAACCCTAGTTGTCCTGACGCTAACCCTACTTGTCCTGACGCTAACCCTAGTTGTCCTGACGCTAACCCTACTTGTCCTGACGCTAACCCTAGTTGTCCTGACGCTAACCCTAGTTGTCCTGACGCTAACCCTACTTGTACTGATGCTATCCCTAGTTGTCCTGACGCTAACCCTAGTTGTCCTGACGCTAACCCTACTTGTCCTGACGCTAACCCTAGTTGTCCTGACGCTAACCCTAGTTGTCCTGACGCTAACCCTAGTTGTCCTGACGCTAACCCTACTTGTCCTGACGCTATCCCTAGTTGTCCTGACGCTAACCCTAGTTGTCCTGACGCTAACCCTACTTGTCCTGACGCTATCCCTAGTTGTCCTGACGCTAACCCTAGTTGTCCTGACGCTAACCCTAGTTGTCCTGACGCTAACCCTACTTGTCCTGACGCTAACCCTACTTGTCCTGACGCTAACCCTAGTTGTCCTGACGCTAACCCTACTTGTCCTGACGCTAACCCTAGTTGTCCTGACACTAACCCTAGTTGTCCTGATGCTAACCCTAGTTGTCCTGACGCTAACCCTAGTTGTCCTGATGCTAACCCTACTTGTCCTGACGCTATCCCTAGTTGTCCTGACGCTAACCCTAGTTGTCCTGACGCTAACCCTACTTGTCCTGACGCTAACCCTAGTTGTCCTGACGCTAACCCTAGTTGTCCTGACCCTAACCCTAGTTGTCCTGACGCTAACCCTACTTGTCCTGACGCTAACCCTAGTTGTCCTGACGCTAACCCTAGTTGTCCTGACGCTAACCCTACTTGTCCTGACGCTAACCCTACTTGTCCTGACGCTAACCCTACTTGTCCTGACGCTAACCCTACTTGTCCTGACGCTAACCCTACTTGTCCTGACGCTAACCCTAGTTGTCCTGACGCTAACCCTACATGTCCTGACGCTAACCCTAGTTGTCCTGACGCTAACCCTAGTTGTCCTGATGCTAACCCTAGTTGTCCTGACGCTAACCCTAGATGTCCTGACGCTAACCCTACTTGTCCTGACGCTAACCCTGGTTGTCCTGACGCTAACCCTAGTTGTCCTGACGCTAACCCTAGTTGTCCTGACGCTAACCCTAGTTGTCCTGACGCTAACCCTAGTTGTCCTGACGCTAACCTAGTTGTCCTGACACTAACCCTAGTTGTCCTGACGCTAACCCTACTTTTCCTGACGCTAACCCTACTTGTCCTGACGCTAAGCCTAGTTGTCCTGACGCTAACCCTACTTGTCCTGACGCTAACCCTACTTGTCCTGACGCTAACCCTAGTTGTCCTGACACTAACCCTAGTTGTCCTGATGCTAACCCTACTTGTCCTGACGCTAACCCTAGTTGTCCTGACTCTAACCCTAGTTGTCCTAACGCTAACCCTATTTGTCCTGACGCTAACCCTAGTTGTCCTGACGCTAACCCTAGTTGTCCTGACGCTAACCCTACTTGTACTGACGCTATCCCTAGTTATCCTGATGCTAACCCTAGTTGTCCTGATGCTAACCCTAGTTGTCCTGACGCTAACCCTAGTTGTCCTGACGCTAACCCTACTTGTCCTGACGCTAACCCTAGTTGTCCTGACGCTAACCCTAGTTGTCCTGACGCTAACCCTAGTTGTCCTGACGCTAACCCTACTTGTCCTGACGCTAACCCTAGTTGTCCTGACGCTAACTCTAGTTGTCCTGACGCTAACCCTAGTTGTCCTGACGCTAACCCTACTTGTCCTGACGCTAACCCTAGTTGTCCTGACGCTAACCCTACTTGTCCTGACGCTAACCCTAGTTGTCCTGATGCTAACCCTACTTGTCCTGACGCTAACCCTAGTTGTCCTGACGCTAACCCTAGTTGTCCTGACGCTAACCCTACTTGTCCTGACGCTAACCCTAGTTGTCCTGACGCTAACCCTAGTTGTCCTGATGCTAACCCTAGTTGTCCTGACGCTAACCCTACTTGTACTGACGCTATCCCTAGTTATCCTGACGCTAACCCTAGTTGTCCTGACGCTAACCCTAGTTGTCCTGACGCTAACCCTAGCTGTCCTGACGCTAACCCTACTTGTCCTGACGCTAACCCTAGTTGTCCTGACGCTAACCCTAGTTGTCCTGACGCTAACCCTACTTGTCCTGATGCTAACCCTAGTTGTCCTGACGCTAACCCTAGTTGTCCTGATGCTAACCCTAGTTGTCCTGACGCTAACCCTAGTTGTCCTGACGCTTACCCTAGTTGTCCTGACGCTAACCCTACTTTTCCTGACGCTAACCCTAGTTGTCCTGACGCTAACCCTACTTGTCCTGACGCTAACCCTAGTTGTCCTGACGCTAACCCTAGTTGTCCTGACGCTAACCCTACTTGTACTGACGCTATCCCTAGTTGTCCTGACGCTAACCCTAGTTGTCCTGACGCTAACCCTAGTTGTCCTGATGCTAACCCTATTTGTCCTGACGCTAACCCTACTTGTCCTGACGCTAACCCTAGTTGTCCTGACGCTAACCCTAGTTGTCCTGACGCTAACCCTAGTTGTCCTGACGCTATCCCTACTTGTCCTGACGCTAACCCTAGTTGTCCTGACGCTAACCCTAGTTGTCCTGATGCTAACCCTACTTGTCCTGATGCTAACCCTAGTTGTCCTGACGCTAACCCTATTTGTCCTGACGCTAACCCTACTTGCCCTGACGCTAACCCTAGTTGCCCTGACGCTAACCCTAGTTGTCCTGACGCTAACCCTAGTTGTCCTGACGCTAACCCTATTTGTCCTGACGCTAACCCTACTTGTCCTGACGCTAACCCTAGTTGTCCTGACGCTAACCCTACTTGTCCTGATGCTAACCCTACTTGTCCTGACGCCAACCCTAGTTGTCCTGATGCTAACCCTAGTTGTCCTGACGCTAACCCTACATGTCCTGACGCTAACCCTAGTTGTCCTGACGCTAACCCTAGTTGTCCTGACGCTAACCCTAGTTGTCCTGATGCTAACCCTAGTTGTCCTGAAGCTAACCCTAGATGTCCTGACGCTAACCCTACTTGTCCTGACGCTAACCCTGGTTGTCCTGACGCTAACCCTAGTTGTCCTGACGCTAACCCTAGTTGTCCTGACGCTAACCCTAGTTGTCCTGATGCTAACCCTAGTTGTCCTGACGCTAACCCTACTTGTCCTGACGCTAAGCCTAGTTGTCCTGACGCTAACCCTAGTTGTCCTGACGCTAACCCTAGTTGTCCTGACGCTAACCCTAGTTGTCCTGAAGCTAACCCTAGTTGTCCTGACGCTAACCCTACTTGTCCTGACGCTAACCCTAGTTGTCCTGACGCTAACCCTACTTGTCCGGACGCTAACCCTAGTTGTCCTGACGCTAACCCTAGTTGTCCTGACGCTAACCCTAGTTGTCCTGACGCTAACCCTAGCTGTCCTGATGCTAACCCTACTTGTACTGACGCTATCCCTAGTTGTCCTGACGCTAACCCTAGTTGTCCTGACGCTAACCCTACTTGTCCTGACGCTAACCCTAGTTGTCCTGACGCTAAGCCTAGTTGTCCTGACGCTAACCCTAGTTGTCCTGACGCTAACCCTAGTTGTCCTGACGCTAACCCTAGTTGTCCTGACGCTAACCCTAGTTGTCCTGACGCTAACCCTACTTGTCCTGACGCTAACCCTAGTTGTCCTGACGCTAACCCTACTTGTCCGGACGCTAACCCTAGTTGTCCTGACGCTAACCCTAGTTGTCCTGACGCTAACCCTAGTTGTCCTGACGCTAACCCTAGCTGTCCTGATGCTAACCCTACTTGTACTGACGCTATCCCTAGTTGTCCTGACGCTAACCCTAGTTGTCCTGACGCTAACCCTACTTGTCCTGACGCTAACCCTAGTTGTCCTGACGCTAAGCCTAGTTGTCCTGACGCTAACCCTAGTTGTCCTGACGCTAACCCTGCTTGTCCTGACGCTATCCCTAGTTGTCCTGACGCTAAACCTAGTTGTCCTGACGCTAACCCTACTTGTCCTGACGCTATCCCTAGTTGTCCTGATGCTAACCCTAGTTGTCCTGACGCTAACCCTAGTTGTCCTGATGCTAACCCTACTTGTCCTGACGCTAACCCTAGTTGTCCTGACGCTAACCCTATTTGTCCTGACGCTAACCCTACTTGTCCTGACGCTAACCCTAGTTGCCCTGACGCTAACCCTAGTTGTCCTGACGCTAACCCTAGTTGTCCTGACGCTAACCCTATTTGTCCTGACGCTAACCCTACTTGTCCTGACGCTAACCCTAGTTGTCCTGACGCTAACCCTACTTGTCCTGACGCTAACCCTACTTGTCCTGACGCTAACCCTAGTTGTCCTGACGCTAACCCTAGTTGTCCTGACGCTAACCCTAGTTGTCCTGACGCTAACCCTACATGTCCTGACGCTGACCCTAGTTGTCCTGACGCTAACCCTACTTGTCCTGATGCTAACCCTAGTTGTCCTGACGCTAACCCTAGATGTCCTGACGCTAACCCTACTTTTCCTGACGCTAACCCTGGTTGTCCTGACGCTAACCCTAGTTCTCCTGACGCTAACCCTAGTTGTCCTGACGCTAACCCTAGTTGTCCTGACGCTAACCCTAGTTGTCCTGACGCTAACCCTACTTGTCCTGACGCTAAGCCTAGTTGTCCTGACGCTAACCCTAGTTGTCCTGACGCTAACCCTACTTTTCCTGACGCTAACTCTAGTTGTCCTGACGCTAACCCTAATTGTCCTGACGCTAACCCTAGTAGTCCTGACGCTAACCCTAGTTGTCCTGATGCTAACCCTACTTGTCCTGATGCTAACCCTAGTTGTCCTGATGCTAACCCTACTTGTCCTGACGCTAACCCTAGTTGTCCTGACGCTAACCCTAGTTGTCCTGACGCTAACCCTATTTGTCCTGACGCTAACCCTAGTTGTCCTGACGCTAACCCTACTTGTACTGACGCTATCCCTAGTTATCCTGACGCTAACCCTAGTTGTCCTGACGCTAACCCTAGTTGTCCTGACGCTAACCCTACTTGTCCTGACCCTAACCCTAGTTGTCCTGACGCTAACCCTAGTTGTCCTGACGCTAACCCTGCTTGTCCTGATGCTAACCCTAGTTGTCCTGATGCTAACCCTAGTTGTCCTGACGCTAACCCTAGTTGTCCTGACGCTAACCCTACTTGTCCTGACGCTAACCCTAGTTGTCCTGACGCTAACCCTACTTGTCCTGACGCTAACCCTAGTTGTCCTGACGCTAACCCTAGTTGTCCTGACGCTAACCCTACTTGTACTGATGCTATCCCTAGTTGTCCTGACGCTAACCCTAGTTGTCCTGACGCTAACCCTACTTGTCCTGACGCTAACCCTAGTTGTCCTGACGCTAACCCTAGTTGTCCTGACGCTAACCCTAGTTGTCCTGACGCTAACCCTACTTGTCCTGACGCTATCCCTAGTTGTCCTGACGCTAACCCTAGTTGTCCTGACGCTAACCCTACTTGTCCTGACGCTATCCCTAGTTGTCCTGACGCTAACCCTAGTTGTCCTGACGCTAACCCTAGTTGTCCTGACGCTAACCCTACTTGTCCTGACGCTAACCCTACTTGTCCTGACGCTAACCCTAGTTGTCCTGACGCTAACCCTACTTGTCCTGACGCTAACCCTAGTTGTCCTGACACTAACCCTAGTTGTCCTGATGCTAACCCTAGTTGTCCTGACGCTAACCCTAGTTGTCCTGATGCTAACCCTACTTGTCCTGACGCTATCCCTAGTTGTCCTGACGCTAACCCTAGTTGTCCTGACGCTAACCCTACTTGTCCTGACGCTAACCCTAGTTGTCCTGACGCTAACCCTAGTTGTCCTGACCCTAACCCTAGTTGTCCTGACGCTAAACCTACTTGTCCTGACGCTAACCCTAGTTGTCCTGACGCTAACCCTAGTTGTCCTGACGCTAACCCTACTTGTCCTGACGCTAACCCTACTTGTCCTGACGCTAACCCTACTTGTCCTGACGCTAACCCTACTTGTCCTGACGCTAACCCTACTTGTCCTGACGCTAACCCTAGTTGTCCTGACGCTAACCCTACATGTCCTGACGCTAACCCTAGTTGTCCTGACGCTAACCCTAGTTGTCCTGATGCTAACCCTAGTTGTCCTGACGCTAACCCTAGATGTCCTGACGCTAACCCTACTTGTCCTGACGCTAACCCTGGTTGTCCTGACGCTAACCCTAGTTGTCCTGACGCTAACCCTAGTTGTCCTGACGCTAACCCTAGTTGTCCTGACGCTAACCTAGTTGTCCTGACCCTAACCCTAGTTGTCCTGACGCTAACCCTACTTTTCCTGACGCTAACCCTACTTGTCCTGACGCTAAGCCTAGTTGTCCTGACGCTAACCCTACTTGTCCTGACGCTAACCCTACTTGTCCTGACGCTAACCCTAGTTGTCCTGACGCTAACCCTAGTTGTCCTGACGCTAACCCTAGTTGTCCTGATGCTAACCCTACTTGTCCTGACGCTAACCCTAGTTGTCCTGACTCTAACCCTAGTTGTCCTAACGCTAACCCTATTTGTCCTGACGCTAACCCTAGTTGTCCTGACGCTAACCCTAGTTGTCCTGACGCTAACCCTACTTGTACTGACGCTATCCCTAGTTATCCTGATGCTAACCCTAGTTGTCCTGATGCTAACCCTAGTTGTCCTGACGCTAACCCTAGTTGTCCTGACGCTAACCCTACTTGTCCTGACGCTAACCCTAGTTGTCCTGACGCTAACCCTAGTTGTCCTGACGCTAACCCTAGTTGTCCTGACGCTAACCCTAGTTGTCCTGACGCTAACTCTAGTTGTCCTGACGCTAACCCTAGTTGTCCTGACGCTAACCCTACTTGTCCTGACGCTAACCCTAGTTGTCCTGACGCTAACCCTACTTGTCCTGACGCTAACCCTAGTTGTCCTGACGCTAACCCTAGTTGTCCTGACGCTAACCCTACTTGTATTGACGCTATCCCTAGTTGTCCTGACGCTAACCCTAGTTGTCCTGACGCTAACCCTAGTTGTCCTGACGCTAACCCTACTTGTCCTGACGCTAACCCTAGTTGTCCTGACGCTAACCCTAGTTGTCCTGACGCTAACCCTAGTTGTCCTGACGCTAACCCTACTTGTCCTGACCCTAACCCTAGTTGTCCTGACGCTAACCCTAGTTGTCCTGATGCTAACCCTACTTGTCCTGATGCTAACCCTAGTTGTCCTGACGCTAACCCTAGTTGTCCTGACGCTAACCCTAGTTGTCCTGACGCTAACCCTACTTGTCCTGACGCTAACCCTAGTTGTCCTGACGCTAACCCTAGTTGTCCTGACGCTAACCCTAGTTGTCCTGACGCTAACCCTACTTGTCCTGACCCTAACCCTAGTTGTCCTGACGCTAACCCTAGTTGTCCTGACGCTAACCCTACTTGTCCTGACGCTAAGCCTAGTTGTCCTGACGCTAACCCTAGTTGTCCTGACGCTAACCCTACTTTTCCTGACGCTAACCCTAGTTGTCCTGACGCTAACCCTAATTGTCCTGACGCTAACCCTAGTTGTCCTGACGCTAACCCTAGTTGTCCTGACGCTAACCCTAGTTGTCCTGACGCTAACCCTACTTGTCCTGACGCTAACCCTAGTTGTCCTGACGCTAACCCTAGTTGTCCTGACGCTAACCCTAGTTGTCCTGACGCTAACCCTACTTGTCCTGACCCTAACCCTAGTTGTCCTGACGCTAACCCTAGTTGTCCTGACGCTAACCCTACTTGTCCTGACGCTAAGCCTAGTTGTCCTGACGCTAACCCTAGTTGTCCTGACGCTAACCCTACTTTTCCTGACGCTAACCCTAGTTGTCCTGACGCTAACCCTAATTGTCCTGACGCTAACCCTAGTTGTCCTGACGCTAACCCTAGTTGTCCTGATGCTAACCCTACTTGTCCTGATGCTAACCCTAGTTGTCCTGATGCTAACCCTACTTGTCCTGACGCTAACCCTAGTTGTCCTGACGCTAACCCTAGTTGTCCTGACGCTAACCCTATTTGTCCTGACGCTAACCCTAGTTGTCCTGACGCTAACCCTACTTGTACTGACGCTATCCCTAGTTATCCTGACGCTAACCCTAGTTGTCCTGACGCTAACCCTAGTTGTCCTGACGCTAACCCTACTTGTCCTGACCCTAACCCTAGTTGTCCTGACGCTAACCCTAGTTGTCCTGACGCTAACCCTGCTTGTCCTGATGCTAACCCTAGTTGTCCTGATGCTAACCCTAGTTGTCCTGACGCTAACCCTAGTTGTCCTGACGCTAACCCTACTTGTCCTGACGCTAACCCTAGTTGTCCTGACGCTAACCCTACTTGTCCTGACGCTAACCCTAGTTGTCCTGACGCTAACCCTAGTTGTCCTGACGCTAACCCTACTTGTACTGATGCTATCCCTAGTTGTCCTGACGCTAACCCTAGTTGTCCTGACGCTAACCCTACTTGTCCTGACGCTAACCCTAGTTGTCCTGACGCTAACCCTAGTTGTCCTGACGCTAACCCTAGTTGTCCTGACGCTAACCCTACTTGTCCTGACGCTATCCCTAGTTGTCCTGACGCTAACCCTAGTTGTCCTGACGCTAACCCTACTTGTCCTGACGCTATCCCTAGTTGTCCTGACGCTAACCCTAGTTGTCCTGACGCTAACCCTAGTTGTCCTGACGCTAACCCTACTTGTCCTGACGCTAACCCTACTTGTCCTGACGCTAACCCTAGTTGTCCTGACGCTAACCCTACTTGTCCTGACGCTAACCCTAGTTGTCCTGACACTAACCCTAGTTGTCCTGATGCTAACCCTAGTTGTCCTGACGCTAACCCTAGTTGTCCTGATGCTAACCCTACTTGTCCTGACGCTATCCCTAGTTGTCCTGACGCTAACCCTAGTTGTCCTGACGCTAACCCTACTTGTCCTGACGCTAACCCTAGTTGTCCTGACGCTAACCCTAGTTGTCCTGACCCTAACCCTAGTTGTCCTGACGCTAAACCTACTTGTCCTGACGCTAACCCTAGTTGTCCTGACGCTAACCCTAGTTGTCCTGACGCTAACCCTACTTGTCCTGACGCTAACCCTACTTGTCCTGACGCTAACCCTACTTGTCCTGACGCTAACCCTACTTGTCCTGACGCTA
This sequence comes from Phyllobates terribilis, assembly GCF_046119375.1. Lineage (NCBI taxonomy): Eukaryota > Metazoa > Chordata > Amphibia > Anura > Dendrobatidae > Phyllobates > Phyllobates terribilis. Next base: position 314,267,526 of record NW_027362769.1, read on the forward strand.
ACCCTACTTGTCCTGACGCTAACCCTAGTTGTCCTGACGCTAACCCTACATGTCCTGACGCTAACCCTAGTTGTCCTGACGCTAACCCTAGTTGTCCTGATGCTAACCCTAGTTGTCCTGACGCTAACCCTAGATGTCCTGACGCTAACCCTACTTGTCCTGACGCTAACCCTGGTTGTCCTGACGCTAACCCTAGTTGTCCTGACGCTAACCCTAGTTGTCCTGACGCTAACCCTAGTTGTCCTGACGCTAACCTAGTTGTCCTGACCCTAACCCTAGTTGTCCTGACGCTAACCCTACTTTTCCTGACGCTAACCCTACTTGTCCTGACGCTAAGCCTAGTTGTCCTGACGCTAACCCTACTTGTCCTGACGCTAACCCTACTTGTCCTGACGCTAACCCTAGTTGTCCTGACGCTAACCCTAGTTGTCCTGACGCTAACCCTAGTTGTCCTGATGCTAACCCTACTTGTCCTGACGCTAACCCTAGTTGTCCTGACTCTAACCCTAGTTGTCCTAACGCTAACCCTATTTGTCCTGACGCTAACCCTAGTTGTCCTGACGCTAACCCTAGTTGTCCTGACGCTAACCCTACTTGTACTGACGCTATCCCTAGTTATCCTGATGCTAACCCTAGTTGTCCTGATGCTAACCCTAGTTGTCCTGACGCTAACCCTAGTTGTCCTGACGCTAACCCTACTTGTCCTGACGCTAACCCTAGTTGTCCTGACGCTAACCCTAGTTGTCCTGACGCTAACCCTAGTTGTCCTGACGCTAACCCTACTTGTCCTGACGCTAACCCTAGTTGTCCTGACGCTAACTCTAGTTGTCCTGACGCTAACCCTAGTTGTCCTGACGCTAACCCTACTTGTCCTGACGCTAACCCTAGTTGTCCTGACGCTAACCCTACTTGTCCTGACGCTAACCCTAGTTGTCCTGACGCTAACCCTAGTTGTCCTGACGCTAACCCTACTTGTATTGACGCTATCCCTAGTTGTCCTGACGCTAACCCTAGTTGTCCTGACGCTAACCCTAGTTGTCCTGACGCTAACCCTACTTGTCCTGACGCTAACCCTAGTTGTCCTGACGCTAACCCTAGTTGTCCTGACGCTAACCCTAGTTGTCCTGACGCTAACCCTACTTGTCCTGACCCTAACCCTAGTTGTCCTGACGCTAACCCTAGTTGTCCTGATGCTAACCCTACTTGTCCTGATGCTAACCCTAGTTGTCCTGACGCTAACCCTAGTTGTCCTGACGCTAACCCTAGTTGTCCTGACGCTAACCCTACTTGTCCTGACGCTAACCCTAGTTGTCCTGACGCTAACCCTAGTTGTCCTGACGCTAACCCTAGTTGTCCTGACGCTAACCCTACTTGTCCTGACCCTAACCCTAGTTGTCCTGACGCTAACCCTAGTTGTCCTGATGCTAACCCTACTTGTCCTGATGCTAACCCTAGTTGTCCTGACGCTAACCCTAGTTGTCCTGACGCTAACCCTAGTTGTCCTGACGCTAACCCTAGTTGTCCTGACGCTAACCCTACTTGTCCTGACGCTAACCCTAGTTGTCCTGACGCTAAACCTATTTGTCCTGACGCTAACCCTACTTGTCCTGACGCTAACCCTACTTGTCCTGATGCTACGCCTAGTTGTCCTGACGCTAACCCTAGTTGTCCTGACGCTAACCCTACTTGTCCTGACGCTAACCCTACTTGTCCTGACGCTAACCCTAGTTGTCCTGACGGTAACCCTACTTGTCCTGACGCTAAACCTAGTTGTCCTGACGCTAACCCTAGTTGTCCTGACGCTAACCCTAGTTGTCCTGACGCTAACCCTAGTTGTCCTGACGCTAACCCTACTTGTCCTGACGCTATCCCTAGTTGTCCTGACGCTAACCCTAGTTGTCCTGACGCTAACCCTAGTTGTCCTGACGCTAACCCTACTTGTCCTGACGCTAACCCTAGTTGTCCTGACGCTAACCCTAGTTGTCCTGACGCTATCCCTAGTTGTCCAGACGCTAAACCTAGTTGTCCTGACGCTAACCCTAGTTGTCTTGACGCTAACCCTACTTGTCCTGACGCTAACCCTACTTGTCCTGACGCTAACCCTAGTTGTCCTGACGCTAACCCTACATGTCCTGACGCTAACCCTAGTTGTCCTGACGCTAACCCTAGTTGTCCTGATGCTAACCCTAGTTGTCCTGACGCTAACCCTAGATGTCCTGACGCTAACCCTACTTGTCCTGACGCTAACCCTGGTTGTCCTGACGCTAACCCTAGTTGTCCTGACGCTAACCCTAGTTGTCCTGACGCTAACCCTAGTTGTCCTGACGCTAACCCTAGTCGTCCTGACCCTAACCCTAGTTGTCCTGACGCTAACCCTACTTTTCCTGACGCTAACCCTACTTGTCCTGACGCTAAGCCTAGTTGTCCTGACGCTAACCCTACTTGTCCTGACGCTAACCCTACTTGTCCTGACGCTAACCCTAGTTGTCCTGACGCTAACCCTAGTTGTCCTGACGCTAACCCTAGTTGTCCTGACGCTAACCCTACTTGTCCTGACGCTAACCCTAGTTGTCCTGACGCTAACCCTAGTTGTCCTGACGCTAACCCTAGTTGTCCTGACGCTAACCCTACTTGTACTGACGCTATCCCTAGTTATCCTGACGCTAACCCTAGTTATCCTGACGCTAACCCTAGTTGTCCTGACGCTAACCCTAGTTGTCCTGACGCTAACCCTACTTGTCCTGACGCTAACCCTAGTTGTCCTGACGCTAACCCTAGTTGTCCTGACGCTAACCCTACTTGTCCTGATGCTAACCCTAGTTGTCCTGACGCTAAACCTAGTTGTCCTGACGCTAACCCTAGTCGTCCTGACGCTAACCCTAGTTGTCCTGACGCTAACCCTAGTTGTCCTGACGCTAACCCTAGTTGTCCTGACGCTAACCCTACTTGTACTGACGCTAACCCTAGTTGTCCTGACGCTAACCCTAGTTGTCCTGACGCTAACCCTACTTGTACTGACGCTATCCCTAGTTGTCCTGACGCTAACCCTAGTTGTCCTGACGCTAACCCTAGTTGTCCTGACGCTAACTCTACTTGTCCTGACGCTAACCCTAGTTGTCCTGACGCTAACCCTAGTTGTCCTGACGCTAACCCTAGTTGTCCTGACGCTAACCCTACTTGTCCTGACCCTAACCCTAGTTGTCCTGACGCTAACCCTAGTTGTCCTGATGCTAACCCTACTTGTCCTGACGCTAACCCTAGTTGTCCTGACGCTAACCCTAGTTGTCCTGACGCTAACCCTAGTTGTCCTGACGCTAACCCTAGTTGTCCTGACGCTAACCCTACTTGTCCTGACGCTAACCCTAGTTGTCCTGACGCTAACCCTACTTGTCCTGACGCTAACCCTAGTCGTCCTGACGCTAACCCTAGTTGTCCTGACGCTAACCCTAGTTGTCCTGACGCTAACCCTACTTGTACTGACGCTATCCCTAGTTGTCCTGACGCTAACCCTAGTTGTCCTGACGCTAACCCTACTTGTCCTGACGCTAACCCTAGTTGTCCTGACGCTAACCCTAGTTGTCCTGACGCTAACCCTAGTTGTCCTGACGCTAACCCTACTTGTCCTGACGCTATCCCTAGTTGTCCTGACGCTAACCCTAGTTGTCCTGACGCTAACCCTACTTGTCCTGACGCTATCCCTAGTTGTCCTGACGCTAACCCTAGTTGTCCTGACGCTAACCCTAGTTGTCCTGATGCTAACCCTACTTGTCCTGACGCTAACCCTAGTTGTCCTGACGCTAAACCTATTTGTCCTGACGCTAACCCTACTTGTCCTGACGCTACGCCTAGTTGTCCTGACGCTAACCCTAGTTGTCCTGACGCTAACCCTAGTTGTCCTGACGCTAACCCTACTTGTCCTGACGCTAACCCTAGTTGTCCTCATGCTAACCCTAGTTGTCCTGACGCTAACCCTACTTGTCCTGACGCTAAACCTAGTTGTCCTGACGCTAACCCTAGTTGTCCTGACGCTAACCCTAGTTGTCCTGACGCTAACCCTACTTGTCCTGACGCTAACCCTAGTTGTCCTGACGCTAACCCTACTTGTCCTGACGCTAACCCTACTTGTCCTGACGCTAACCCTACTTGTCCTGACGTTAACCCTAGTTGTCCTGACGCTAACCCTAGTTGTCCTGACGCTAACCCTACTTGTCCTGACGCTATCCCTAGTTGTCCTGACGCTAACCCTAGTTGTCCTGACGCTAACCCTAGTTGTCCTGACGTAAACCCTACTTGTCCTGACGCTAACCCTAGTTGTCCTGACGCTAACCCTACTTGTCCTGACGCTAACCCTACTTGTCCTGACGCTAACCCTAGTTGTCCTGACGCTAACCCTAGTTGTCCTGACGCTAACCCTAGTTGTCCTGACGCTAACCCTAGTTGTCCTGACGCTAACCCTACTTGTACTGACGCTATCCCTAGTTGTCCTGACGCTAACCCTAGTTGTCCTGACGCTAACCCTAGTTGTCCTGACGCTAACCCTACTTGTCCTGACGCTAACCCTAGTTGTCCTGACGCTAACCCTAGTTGTCCTGACGCTAACCCTAGTTGTCCTGACGCTAACCCTACTTGTCCTGACCCTAACCCTAGTTGTCCTGACGCTAACCCTAGTTGTCCTGATGCTAACCCTACTTGTCCTGATGCTAACCCTAGTTGTCCTGACGCTAACCCTAGTTGTCCTGACGCTAACCCTAGTTGTCCTGACGCTAACCCTAGTTGTCCTGACGCTAACCCTACTTGTCCTGACGCTAACCCTAGTTGTCCTGACGCTAACCCTACTTGTCCTGACGCTAACCCTAGTCGTCCTGACGCTAACCCTAGTTGTCCTGACGCTAACCCTAGTTGTCCTGACGCTAACCCTACTTGTACTGACGCTATCCCTAGTTGTCCTGACGCTAACCCTAGTTGTCCTGACGCTAACCCTACTTGTCCTGACGCTAACCCTAGTTGTCCTGACGCTAACCCTAGTTGTCCTGACGCTAACCCTAGTTGTCCTGACGCTAACCCTACTTGTCCTGACGCTATCCCTAGTTGTCCTGACGCTAACCCTAGTTGTCCTGACGCTAACCCTACTTGTCCTGACGCTATCCCTAGTTGTCCTGACGCTAACCCTAGTTGTCCTGACGCTAACCCTAGTTGTCCTGATGCTAACCCTACTTGTCCTGATGCTAACCCTAGTTGTCCTGACGCTAAACCTATTTGTCCTGACGCTAACCCTACTTGTCCTGACGCTACGCCTAGTTGTCCTGACGCTAACCCTAGTTGTACTGACGCTAACCCTAGTTGTCCTGACGCTAACCCTACTTGTCCTCACGCTAACCCTAGTTGTCCTGACGCTAACCCTAGTTGTCCTGACGCTAACCCTACTTGTCCTGACGCTAAACTTAGTTGTCCTGACGCTAACCCTAGTTGTCCTGACGCTAACCCTAGTTGTCCTGACGCTAACCCTACTTGTCCTGACGCTAACCCTACTTGTCCTGACGCTAACCCTACTTGTCCTGACGCTAACCCTACTTGTCCTGACGCTAACCCTACTTGTCCTGACGCTAACCCTAGTTGTCCTGACGCTAACCCTACTTGTCCTGACGCTATCCCTAGTTGTCCTGACGCTAACCCTAGTTGTCCTGACGCTAACCCTAGTTGTCCTGACGTAAACCCTACTTGTCCTGATGCTAACCCTAGTTGTCCTGACGCTAACCCTAGTTGTCCTGACGCTAACCCTACTTGTCCTGACGCTAACCATAGTTGTCCTGACGCTAACCCTAGTTTTCCTGACGCTAACCCTAGTTGTCCTGACGCTAACCCTACTTGTCCTGACGCTAACCCTAGTTGTCCTGACGCTAACCCTACTTGTCCTGACGATAACCCTACTTGTCCTGACGCTAACCCTAGTTGTCCTGACGCTAACCCTAGTTGTCCTGACGCTAACCCTACATGTCCTGACGCTAACCCTAGTTGTCCTGACGCTAACCCTAGTTGTCCTGACGCTAACCCTAGTTGTCCTGACGCTAACCCTAGATGTCCTGACGCTAACCCTACTTGTCCTGACGCTAACCCTGGTTGTCCTGGCGCTAACCCTAGTTGTCCTGACGCTAACCCTAGTTGTCCTGACGCTAACCCTAGTTGTCCTGACGCTAACCCTAGTTGTCCTGACCCTAACCCTAGTTGTCCTGATGCTAACCCTAGTTGTCCTGACGCTAACCCTACTTGTCCTGACGCTAAGCCTAGTTGTCCTGACGCTAACCCTAGTTATCCTGACGCTAACCCTAGTTGTCCTGAAGCTAACCCTACTTGTCCTGACGCTAACCCTAGTTGTCCTGACGCTAACCCTAGTTGTCCTGACGCTAACCCTACATGTCCTGACGCTAACCCTAGTTGTCCTGACGCTAACCCTAGTTGTCCTGATGCTAACCCTAGTTGTCCTGACGCTAACCCTAGATGTCCTGACGCTAACCCTACTTGTCCTGACGCTAACCCTGGTTGTCCTGGCGCTAACCCTAGTTGTCCTGACGCTAACCCTACTTGTCCTGACGCTATCCCTAGTTGTCCTGACGCTAACCCTAGTTGTCCTGATACTAACCCTAGTTGTCCTGATGCTAACCCTACTTGTCCTGACGCTAACCCTAGTTGTCCTGACGCTAAACCTATTTGTCCTGACGCTAACCCTACTTGTCCTGACGCTACGCCTAGTTGTCCTGACGCTAACCCTAGTTGTCCTGACGCTAACCCTAGTTGTCCTGACGCTAACCCTACTTGTCCTGACGCTAACCCTAGTTGTCCTGATGCTAACCCTAGTTGTCCTGACGCTAACCCTACTTGTCCTGACGCTAAACTTAGTTGTCCTGACGCTAACCCTAGTTGTCCTGACGCTAACCCTAGTTGTCCTGACGCTAACCCTACTTGTCCTGACGCTAACCCTACTTGTCCTGACGCTAACCCTACTTGTCCTGACGCTAACCCTACTTGTCCTGACGCTAACCCTAGTTGTCCTGACGCTAACCCTACTTGTCCTGACGCTATCCCTAGTTGTCCTGACGCTAACCCTAGTTGTCCTGACGCTAACCCTAGTTGTCCTGACGTAAACCCTACTTGTCCTGATGCTAACCCTAGTTGTCCTGACGCTAACCCTAGTTGTCCTGACGCTAACCCTACTTGTCCTGACGCTAACCATAGTTGTCCTGACGCTAACCCTAGTTTTCCTGACGCTAACCCTAGTTGTCCTGACGCTAACCCTACTTGTCCTGACGCTAACCCTAGTTGTCCTGACGCTAACCCTACTTGTCCTGAGGCTAACCCTACTTGTCCTGACGCTAACCCTAGTTGTCCTGACGCTAACCCTAGTTGTCCTGACGCTAACCCTACATGTCCTGACGCTAACACTAGTTGTCCTGACGCTAACCCTAGTTGTCCTGATGCTAACCCTAGTTGTCCTGACGCTAACCCTAGATGTCCTGACGCTAACCCTACTTGTCCTGACGCTAACCCTGGTTGTCCTGGCGCTAACCCTAGTTGTCCTGACGCTAACCCTAGTTGTCCTGACGCTAACCCTAGTTGTCCTGATGCTAACCCTAGTTGTCCTGACCCTAACCCTAGTTGTCCTGATGCTAACCCTAGTTGTCCTGACGCTAACCCTACTTGTCCTGACGCTAAGCCTAGTTGTCCTGACGCTAACCCTAGTTGTCCTGACGCTAACCCTACTTGTCCTGACGCTAACCCTAGTTGTCCTAACGCTAACCCTAGTTGTCCTGACGCTAACCCTAGTTGTCCTGATGCTAACCCTACTTGTCCTGACGCTAACCCTAGTTGTCCTGATGCTAACCCTAGTTGTCCTGACGCTAACCCAACTTGTCCTGACGCTAACCCTAGTTGTCCTGACGCTAACCCTAGTTGTCCTGACGCTAACCCTACTTGTACTGACGCTATCCCTAGTTATCCTGACGCTAACCCTAGTTGTCCTGACGCTAACCCTAGTTGTCCTGACGCTAGCCCTACTTGTCCTGACGCTAACCCTAGTTGTCCTGACGCTAACCCTAGTTGTCTTGACGCTAACCCTACTTGTCCTGATGCTAACCCTAGTTGTCCTGACGCTAACCCTAGTTGTCCTGACGCTAACCCTAGTTGTCCTGACGCTAACGCTACTTGTCCTGACGCTAACCCTAGTTGTCCTGACGCTAACCCTACTTGTCCTGACGCTAACCCTACTTGTCCTGACGCTAACCCTAGTTGTCCTGACGCTAACCCTACTTGTACTGACGCTATCCCTAGTTGTCCTGACGCTAACCCTAGTTGTCCTGACGCTAACCCTAGTTGTCCTGACGCTAACCCTACTTGTCCTGACGCTAACCCTAGTTGTCCTGACGCTAACCCTAGTTGTCCTGACGCTAACCCTAGTTGTCCTGACGCTAACCCTACTTGTCCTGACGCTAACCCTTGTTGTCCTGACGCTAACCCTAGTGGTCCTGACGCTAACCCTACTTGTCCTGACGCTATCCCTAGTTGTCCTGACGCTAACCCTAGTTGTCCTGACGCTAACCCTAGTTGTCCTGACGCTAACCCTACTTGTCCTGACGCTAACCCTAGTTGTCCTGACGCTAACCCTAGTTGTCCTGATGCTAACCCTACTTGTCCTGACGCTAACCCTAGTTGTCCTGACGCTAACCCTAGTTGTCCTGACGCTAACCCTACTTGTCCTGACGCTAACCCTAGTTGTCCTGACGCTAACCCTAGTTGTCCTGACGCTAACCCTACTTGTACTGACGCTATCCCTAGTTATCCTGACGCTAACCCTAGTTGTCCTGACGCTAACCCTAGTTGTCCTGACGCTAACCCTACTTGTCCTGACGCTAACCCTAGTTGTCCTGACGCTAACCCTAGTTGTCTTGACGCTAACCCTACTTGTCCTGATGCTAACCCTAGTTGTCCTGACGCTAACCCTAGTTGTCCTGACGCTAACCCTAGTTGTCCTGACGCTAACGCTACTTGTCCTGACGCTAACCCTAGTTGTCCTGACGCTAACCCTACTTGTCCTGACGCTAACCCTAGTTGTCCTGACGCTAACCCTAGTTGTCCTGACGCTAACCCTACTTGTACTGACGCTATCCCTAGTTGTCCTGACGCTAACCCTAGTTGTCCTGACGCTAACCCTAGTTGTCCTGACGCTAACCCTAGTTGTCCTGACGCTAACCCTACTTGTCCTGACGCTAACCCTAGTTGTCCTGACGCTAACCCTAGTTGTCCTGACGCTAACCCTAGTTGTCCTGACGCTAACCCTACTTGTCCTAACGCTAACCCTAGTTGTCCTGACGCTAACCCTAGTGGTCCTGACGCTAACCCTACTTGTCCTGACGCTAACCCTAGTTGTCCTGACGCTAACCCTAGTTGTCCTGACGCTAACCCTAGTTGTCCTGACGCTAACCCTAGTTGTCCTGACGCTAACCCTACTTGTCCTGACGCTATCCCTAGTTGTCCTGACGCTAACCCTAGTTGTCCTGACGCTAACCCTACTTGTCCTGACGCTAACCCTAGTTGTCCTGATGCTAACCCTAGTTGTCCTGACGCTAACCCTACTTGTCCTGATGCTAACCCTAGTTGTCCTGACGCTAACCCTAGTTGTCCTGACGATAACCCTAGTTGTCCTGACGCTAACCCTACTTGTCCTGACGCTAACCCTACTTGTCCTGACGCTAACCCTACTTGTCCTGACGCTAACCCTAGTTGTCCTGACGCTAACCCTACTTGTCCTGACGCTATCCCTAGTTGTCCTGACGCTAACCCTAGTTGTCCTGACGCTAACCCTAGTTGTCCTGACGCTAACCCTACTTGTCCTGACGCTAACCCTAGTTGTCCTGACGCTAACCCTAGTTGTCCTGACGCTAACCCTACTTGTCCTGACGCTAACCCTAGTTGTCCTGACGCTAACCCTACTTGTCCTGACGCTAACCCTAGTTGTCATGACGCTAACCCTAGTTGTCCTGACGCTAACCCTAGTTGTCCTGACGCTAACCCTACTTGTCCTGACGCTAACCCTACTTGTCCTGACGCTAACCCTAGTTGTCCTGACGCTAACCCTAGTTGTCCTGACGCTAACCCTAGTTGTCCTGACGCTAACCCTATTTGTCCTGACGCTAACACTAATTGTCCTGACGCTAACCCTAGTTGTCCTGGCGCTAACCCTAGTTGTCCTGACGCTAACCCTACTTGTCCTGATGCTAAACCTAGTTGTCCTGACGCTAACCCTAGTTGTCCTGATGCTAACCCTACTTGTCCTGACGCTAACCCTACTTGTCCTGATGCTAAACCTAGTTGTCCTGACGCTAACCCTAGTTGTCCTGATGCTAACCCTACTTGTCCTGACGCTAACCCTACTTGTCCTGACGCTAACCCTAGTTGTCCTGACGCTAACCCTACTTGTCCTGACGCTATCCCTAGTTGTCCTGACGCTAACCCTAGTTGTCCTGACGCTAACCCTAGTTGTCCTGACGCTAACCCTACTTGTCCTGACGCTAACCCTAGTTGTCCTGACGCTAACCCTAGTTGTCCTGACGCTAACCCTACTTGTCCTGACGCTAACCCTAGTTGTCCTGACGCTAACCCTACTTGTCCTGACGCTAACCCTAGTTGTCATGACGCTAACCCTAGTTGTCCTGACGCTAACCCTAGTTGTCCTGACGCTAACCCTACTTGTCCTGACGCTAACCCTACTTGTCCTGACGCTAACCCTAGTTGTCCTGACGCTAACCCTAGTTGTCCTGACGCTAACCCTATTTGTCCTGACGCTAACACTAATTGTCCTGACGCTAACCCTAGTTGTCCTGGCGCTAACCCTAGTTGTCCTGACGCTAACCCTACTTGTCCTGATGCTAAACCTAGTTGTCCTGACGCTAACCCTAGTTGTCCTGATGCTAACCCTAGTTGTCCTGACGCTAACACTAGTTGTCCTGACGCTAACCCTAGTTGTCCTGACGCTAACCCTTGTTGTCCTGACGCTAACCCTAGTCGTCCTGACGCTAACCCTAGTCGTCCTGACGCTAACCCTAGTTGTCCTGACGCTAACCCTACTTGTCCTGACGCTAACCCTACTTGTCCTGACGCTAACCCTAGTTGTCCTGACGCTAACCCTAGTTGTCCTGACGCTAACGCTACTTGTCCTGACGCTAACCCTAGTTGTCCTGACGCTAACCCTACTTGTCCTGACGCTATCCCTAGTTGTCCTGACGCTAACCCTAGTTGTCCTGACGCTAACCCTAGTTGTCCTGATGCTAACCCTACTTGTCCTGACGCTAACCCTAGTTGTCCTGACGCTAACCCTAGTTGTCCTGACGCTAACCCAACTTGTCCTGACGCTAACCCTAGTTGTCCTGACGCTAACCCTAGTTGTCCTGACGCTAACCCTACTTGTACTGACGCTATCCCTAGTTATCCTGACGCTAACCCTAGTTGTCCTGACGCTAACCCTAGTTGTCCTGACGCTAACCCTACTTGTCCTGACGCTAACCCTAGTTGTCCTGACGCTAACCCTAGTTGTCTTGACGCTAACCCTACTTGTCCTGATGCTAACCCTAGTTGTCCTGACGCTAACCCTAGTTGTCCTGACGCTAACCCTAGTTGTCCTGACGCTAACACTACTTGTCCTGACGCTAACCCTAGTTGTCCTGACGCTAACCCTACTTGTCCTGACGCTAACCCTACTTGTCCTGACGCTAACCCTAGTTGTCCTGACGCTAACCCTACTTGTACTGACGCTATCCCTAGTTGTCCTGACGCTAACCCTAGTTGTCCTGACGCTAACCCTAGTTGTCCTGACGCTAACCCTACTTGTCCTGACGCTAACCCTAGTTGTCCTGACGCTAACCCTAGTTGTCCTGACGCTAACCCTAGTTGTCCTGACGCTAACCCTACTTGTCCTGACGCTAACCCTTGTTGTCCTGACGCTAACCCTAGTGGTCCTGACGCTAACCCTACTTGTCCTGACGCTATCCCTAGTTGTCCTGACGCTAACCCTAGTTGTCCTGACGCTAACCCTAGTTGTCCTGACGCTAACCCTAGTTGTCCTGACGCTAACCCTACTTGTCCTGACGCTAACCCTAGTTGTCCTGACGCTAACCCTAGTTGTCCTGATGCTAACCCTACTTGTCCTGACGCTAACCCTAGTTGTCCTGACGCTAACCCTAGTTGTCCTGACGCTAACCCTACTTGTCCTGACGCTAACCCTAGTTGTCCTGACGCTAACCCTAGTTGTCCTGACGCTAACCCTACTTGTACTGACGCTATCCCTAGTTATCCTGACGCTAACCCTAGTTGTCCTGACGCTAACCCTAGTTGTCCTGACGCTAACCCTACTTGTCCTGACGCTAACCCTAGTTGTCCTGACGCTAACCCTAGTTGTCTTGACGCTAACCCTACTTGTCCTGATGCTAACCCTAGTTGTCCTGACGCTAACCCTAGTTGTCCTGACGCTAACCCTAGTTGTCCTGACGCTAACGCTACTTGTCCTGACGCTAACCCTAGTTGTCCTGACGCTAACCCTACTTGTCCTGACGCTAACCCTAGTTGTCCTGACGCTAACCCTAGTTGTCCTGACGCTAACCCTACTTGTACTGACGCTATCCCTAGTTGTCCTGACGCTAACCCTAGTTGTCCTGACGCTAACCCTAGTTGTCCTGACGCTAACCCTAGTTGTCCTGACGCTAACCCTACTTGTCCTGACGCTAACCCTAGTTGTCCTGACGCTAACCCTAGTTGTCCTGACGCTAACCTTAGTTGTCCTGATGCTAACCCTACTTGTCCTGACGCTAACCCTAGTTGTCCTGACGCTAACCCTAGTGGTCCTGACGCTAACCCTACTTGTCCTGACGCTAACCCTAGTTGTCCTGACGCTAACCCTAGTTGTCCTGACGCTAACCCTAGTTGTCCTGACGCTAACCCTAGTTGTCCTGACGCTAACCCTACTTGTCCTGACGCTATCCCTAGTTGTCCTGACGCTAACCCTAGTTGTCCTGACGCTAACCCTACTTGTCCTGACGCTAACCCTAGTTGTCCTGATGCTAACCCTAGTTGTCCTGACGCTAACCCTACTTGTCCTGATGCTAACCCTAGTTGTCCTGACGCTAACCCTAGTTGTCCTGACGATAACCCTAGTTGTCCTGACGCTAACCCTACTTGTCCTGACGCTAACCCTACTTGTCCTGACGCTAACCCTACTTGTCCTGACGCTAACCCTAGTTGTCCTGACGCTAACCCTACTTGACCTGACGCTATCCCTAGTTGTCCTGACGCTAACCCTAGTTGTCCTGACGCTAACCCTAGTTGTCCTGACGCTAACCCTACTTGTCCTGACGCTAACCCTAGTTGTCCTGACGCTAACCCTAGTTGTCCTGACGCTAACCCTACTTGTCCTGACGCTAACCCTAGTTGTCCTGACGCTAACCCTACTTGTCCTGACGCTAACCCTAGTTGTCATGACGCTAAACCTAGTTGTCCTGACGCTAACCCTAGTTGTCCTGACGCTAACCCTACTTGTCCTGACGCTAACCCTACTTGTCCTGACGCTAACCCTAGTTGTCCTGACGCTAACCCTAGTTGTCCTGACGCTAACCCTAGTTGTCCTGACGCTAACCCTATTTGTCCTGACGCTAACACTAATTGTCCTGACGCTAACCCTAGTTGTCCTGGCGCTAACCCTAGTTGTCCTGACGCTAACCCTACTTGTCCTGATGCTAAACCTAGTTGTCCTGACGCTAACCCTAGTTGTCCTGATGCTAACCCTAGTTGTCCTGACGCTAACACTAGTTGTCCTGACGCTAACCCTAGTTGTCCTGACGCTAACCCTTGTTGTCCTGACGCTAACCCTAGTCGTCCTGACGCTAACCCTAGTCGTCCTGACGCTAACCCTAGTTGTCCTGACGCTAACCCTACTTGTCCTGACGCTAACCCTACTTGTCCTGACGCTAACCCTAGTTGTCCTGACGCTAACCCTAGTTGTCCTGACGCTAACGCTACTTGTCCTGACGCTAACCCTAGTTGTCCTGACGCTAACCCTACTTGTCCTGACGCTATCCCTAGTTGTCCTGACGCTAACCCTAGTTGTCCTGACGCTAACCCTACTTGTACTGACGCTATCCCTAGTTGTCCTGACGCTAACCCCAGTTGTCCTGACGCTAACCCTAGTTGTCCTGACGCTAACCCTAGTTGTCCTGACGCTAACAGTACTTGTCCTGAAGCTAACCCTAGTTGTCCTGACGCTAACCCTAGTTGTCCTGACGCTAACCCTAGTTCTCCTGACGCTAACCCTAGTTGTCCTGACGCTAACCCTACTTGTCCTGACGCTAACCCTAGTTGTCCTGACGCTAACCCTAGTTGTCCTGACGCTAACCCTACTTGTCCTGACGCGATCCCTAGTTGTCCTGATGCTAACCCTAGTTGTCCTGACGCTAACCCTAGTTGTCCTGACGCTAACCCTACTTGTCCTGACGCTAACCCTAGTTGTCCTGACGCTAACCCTAGTTGTCCTGACGCTAACCCTACTTGTCCTGACGCTATCCCTAGTTGTCCTGACGCTAACCCTAGTTGTCCTGACGCTAACCCTACTTGTCCTGATGCTAACCCTAGTTGTCCTGATGCTAACCCTAGTTGTCCTGACGCTAACCCTAGGTGTCCTGAGGCTAACCCTAGTTGTCCTGACGCTAACCCTAGTTGTCCTGACGATAACCCTAGTTGTCCTGACGCTAACCCTACTTGTCCTGACGCTAACCCTAGTTGTCCTGACGCTAACCCTAGTTGTCCTGACGATAACCCTACTTGTCCTGACGCTAACCCTACTTGTCCTGACGCTAACCCTACTTGTCCTGACGCTAACCCTAGTTGTCCTGACGCTAACCCTAGTTGTCCTGACGCTAACCCTACTTGTCCTGACGCTATCCCTAGTTGTCCTGACGCTAACCCTAGTTGTCCTGACGCTAACCCTAGTTGTCCTGACGCTAACCCTACTTGTCCTGACGCTAACCCTAGTTGTCCTGACGCTAACCCTAGTTGTCCTGACGCTAACCCTACTTGTCCTGACGCTAACCCTAGTTGTCCTGACGCTAACCCTAGTTGTCATGACGCTAACCCTAGTTGTCCTGACGCTAACCCTACTTGTCCTGACGCTAACCCTAGTTGTCCTGACGCTAACCCTAGTTGTCCTGATGCTAACCCTAGTTGTCCTGACGCTAACCCTATTTGTCCTGACGCTAACACTAATTGTCCTGATGCTAACCCTAGTTGTCCTGCCGCTAACCCTAGTTGTCCTGCCGCTAACCCTAGTTGTCCTGATGCTAACCCTACTTGTCCTGATGCTAACCCTAGTTGTCCTGACGCTAACACTAGTTGTCCTGACGCTAACCCTAGTTGTCCTGACGCTAACCCTAGTTGTCCTGACGCTAACCCTAGTTGTCCTGACGCTAACCCTAGTCGTCCTGACGCTAACCCTAGTCGTCCTGACGCTAACCCTAGTTGTCCTGACGCTAACCCTACTTGTCCTGACGCTAACCCTACTTGTCCTGACGCTAACCCTAGTTGTCCTGACGCTAACCCTAGTTGTCTTGACGCTAACCCTAGTTGTCCTGACGCTAACTCTAGTTGTCCTGACGCTAACCCTAGTTGTCCTGACGCTAACCCTAGTTGTCCTGACGCTAACCCTAGTTGAAATGACGCTAACCTTAGTTGTAATGACGCTAACCCTAGTTGTCCTGACGCTAACCCTAGTTGTCCTGACGCTAACCCTAGTTGTCCTAACGCTAACCCTAGTTGTCCTGACGCGAACCCTAGTTGTCCTGACGCTAACCCTAGTTGTCCTGATGCTAACCCTACCTGTCCTGACGCTAACCCTAGTTGTCCTGACGCTAACCCTACATGTCCTGACGCTAACCCTAGTTGTCCTGACACTAACCCTAGTTGTCCTGACGCTAACCCTAGTTGTCCTGATGCTAACCTTACTTGTCCTGACGCTAACCCTAGTTGTCCTGACGCTAACCCTAGTTGTCCTGACGCTAACCCTACTTGTCCTGACGCTAACCCTACTTGTCCTGACGCTAACCCTAGTTGTCCTGACGCTAACCCTACTTGTCCTGACGCTAACCCTAGTTGTCCTGACGCTAACCCTACTTGTACTGACGCTAACCCTAGTTGTCCTGACGCTAACCCTAGTTGTCCTGACGCTAACCCTAGTTGTCCTGACGCTAACCCTACTTGTCCTGACGCTAACCCTACTTGTCCTGACGCTAACCCTAGTTGTCCTGACGCTAACCCTACTTGTCCTGACGCTAACCCTAGTTGTCCTGACGCTAACCCTAGTTGTCCTGACGCTAACCCTACTTGTCCTGACTCTAACCCTAGTTGTCCTGACGCTAACCCTAATTGTCCTGATGCTAACCCTAGTTGTCCTGCCGCTAACCCTAGTTGTCCTGATGCTAACCCTACTTGTCCTGATGCTAACCCTAGTTGTCCTGACGCTAACCCTAGTTGTCCTGATGCTAACCCTAGTTGTCCTGACGCTAACACTAGTTGTCCTGACGCTAACCCTAGTTGTCCTGACGCTAACCCTAGTTGTCCTGACGCTAACCCTAGTCGTCCTGACGCTAACCCTAGTCGTCCTGACGCTAACCCTAGTTGTCCTGACGCTAACCCTACTTGTCCTGACGCTAACCCTACTTGTCCTGACGCTAACCCTAGTTGTCCTGACGCTAACCCTAGTTGTCTTGACGCTAACCCTAGTTGTCCTGACGCTAACTCTAGTTGTCCTGACGCTAACCCTAGTTGTCCTGACGCCAACCCTAGTTGTCCTGACGCTAACCCTAGTTGAAATGACGCTAACCTTAGTTGTAATGACGCTAACCCTAGTTGTCCTGACGCTAACCCTAGTTGTCCTGACGCTAACCCTAGTTGTCCTAACGCTAACCCTAGTTGTCCTGACGCGAACCCTAGTTGTCCTGACGCTAACCCTAGTTGTCCTGATGCTAACCCTACCTGTCCTGACGCTAACCCTAGTTGTCCTGACGCTAACCCTACATGTCCTGACGCTAACCCTAGTTGTCCTGACACTAACCCTAGTTGTCCTGACGCTAACCCTAGTTGTCCTGACGCTAACCTTACTTGTCCTGATGCTAACCCTAGTTGTCCTGACGCTAACCCTAGTTGTCCTGACGCTAACCCTACTTGTCCTGACGCTAACCCTACTTGTCCTGACGCTAACCCTAGTTGTCCTGACGCTAACCCTACTTGTCCTGACGCTAACCCTAGTTGTCCTGACGCTAACCCTACTTGTACTGACGCTAACCCTAGTTGTCCTGACGCTAACCCTAGTTGTCCTGACGCTAACCCTAGTTGTCCTGACGCTAACCCTACTTGTCCTGACGCTAACCCTACTTGTCCTGACGCTAACCCTAGTTGTCCTGACGCTAACCCTACTTGTCCTGACGCTAACCCTAGTTGTCCTGACGCTAACCCTAGTTGTCCTGACGCTAACCCTACTTGTCCTGACTCTAACCCTAGTTGTCCTGACGCTAACCCTAGTTGTCCTGACGCTAACCCTAGTTGTCCTGACGCTAAACCTAGTTGTCCTGACGCTAACCCTACTTGTCCTGACGCTATCCCTAGTTGTCCTGACGCTAACCCTAGTTGTCCTGACGCTAACCCTAGTTGTCCTGACGCTAACCCTAGTTGTCCTGACGCTAACCCTACTTGTCCTGACTCTAACCCTAGTTGTCCTGACGCTAACCCTACTTGTCCTGACGCTAACCCTAGTTGTCCTGACGCTAACCCTACTTGTCCTGACGCTAACCCTAGTTGTCCTGAAGCTAACCCTACTTGTCCTGACGCTAACCCTAGTTGTCCTGACGCTAACCCTAGTTGTCCTGACGCTAACCCTACTTGTCATGACGCTAACCCTACTTGTCCTGACGCTAACCCTACTTGTCCTGACGCTAACCCTAGTTGTCCTGACGCTAACCCTAGTTGTCCTGACGCTAACCCTATTTGTCCTGATGCTAACCCTAGTTGTCCTGACGCTAACCCTAGTTGTCCTGACGCTAACCCTAGTTGAAATGACGCTAACCCTAGTTGTAATGACGCTAACCCTAGTTGTCCTGACGCTAACCCTAGTTGTCCTGACGCTTACCCTAGTTGTCCTGACGCTAACCCTACTTGTCCTGACGCTAACCCTAGTTTTCCTGACGCTAACCCTAGTTGTCCTGACGCTAACCCTAGTTGTCCTGACGATAAACCTAGTTGTCCTGACGCTAACCCTACTTGTCCTGACGCTATCCCTAGTTGTCCTGACGCTAACCCTAGTTGTCCTGATGCTAACCCTAGTTGTCCTGACGCTAACCCTAGTTGTCCTGACGCTAACCCTACTTGTCCTGACGCTAACCCTAGTTGTCCTGACGCTAACCCTACTTGTCCTGACGCTAACCCTAGTTGTCCTGACGCTAACCCTACTTGTCCTGACGCTAACCCTAGTTGTCCTGAAGCTAACCCTACTTGTCCTGACGCTAACCCTAGTTGTCCTGACGCTAACCCTAGTTGTCCTGACGCTAACCCTACTTGTCATGACGCTAACCCTACTTGTCCTGACGCTAACCCTACTTGTCCTGACGCTAACCCTAGTTGTCCTGACGCTAACCCTAGTTGTCCTGACGCTAACCCTATTTGTCCTGACGCTAACCCTAGTTGTCCTGACGCTAACCCTAGTTGTCCTGACGCTAACCCTAGTTGAAATGACGCTAACCCTAGTTGTAATGACGCTAACCCTAGTTGTCCTGACGCTAACCCTAGTTGTCCTGACGCTTACCCTAGTTGTCCTGACGCTAACCCTAGTTGTCCTGACGCTAATCCTATTAGTCCTGACGCTAACTCTACTTGTCCTGACGCTAACCCTAGTTTTCCTGACGCTAACCCTAGTTGTCCTGACGCTAACCCTACTTGTCCTGACGCTAACCCTAGTTGTCCTTACGCTAACCCTAGTTGTCCTGACGCTAACCCTAGTTGTCCTGACGCTAACCCTACTTGTCCTGACGCTAACCCTAGTTGTCCTGACGCTAACCCTAGTTGTCCTGACTCTAACCCTACTTGTCCTGACGCTAACCCTAGTTGTCCTGACGCTAACCCTAGTTGTCCTGACGCTAACCCTAGTTGTCCTGACGCTAACCCTAGTTGTCCTGACGCTAACCCTACTTGTCATGACGCTAACCCTACTTGTCCTGACGCTAACCCTACTTGTCCTGACGCTAACCCTAGTTGTCCTGACGCTAACCCTAGTTGTCCTGACGCTAACCCTAGTTGTCCTGACGCTAACCCTAGTCGTCCTGACGCTAACCCTAGTCGTCCTGACGCTAACCCTAGTTGTCCTGACGCTAACCCTACTTGTCCTGACGCTAACCCTACTTGTCCTGACGCTAACCCTAGTTGTCCTGACGCTAACCCTAGTTGTCTTGACGCTAACCCTAGTTGTCCTGACGCTAACTCTAGTTGTCCTGACGCTAACCCTAGTTGTCCTGACGCCAACCCTAGTTGTCCTGACGCTAACCCTAGTTGAAATGACGCTAACCTTAGTTGTAATGACGCTAACCCTAGTTGTCCTGACGCTAACCCTAGTTGTCCTGACGCTAACCCTAGTTGTCCTAACGCTAACCCTAGTTGTCCTGACGCGAACCCTAGTTGTCCTGACGCTAACCCTAGTTGTCCTGATGCTAACCCTACCTGTCCTGACGCTAACCCTAGTTGTCCTGACGCTAACCCTACATGTCCTGACGCTAACCCTAGTTGTCCTGACACTAACCCTAGTTGTCCTGACGCTAACCCTAGTTGTCCTGACGCTAACCTTACTTGTCCTGATGCTAACCCTAGTTGTCCTGACGCTAACCCTAGTTGTCCTGACGCTAACCCTACTTGTCCTGACGCTAACCCTACTTGTCCTGACGCTAACCCTAGTTGTCCTGACGCTAACCCTACTTGTCCTGACGCTAACCCTAGTTGTCCTGACGCTAACCCTACTTGTACTGACGCTAACCCTAGTTGTCCTGACGCTAACCCTAGTTGTCCTGACGCTAACCCTAGTTGTCCTGACGCTAACCCTACTTGTCCTGACGCTAACCCTACTTGTCCTGACGCTAACCCTAGTTGTCCTGACGCTAACCCTACTTGTCCTGACGCTAACCCTAGTTGTCCTGACGCTAACCCTAGTTGTCCTGACGCTAACCCTACTTGTCCTGACTCTAACCCTAGTTGTCCTGACGCTAACCCTAGTTGTCCTGACGCTAACCCTAGTTGTCCTGACGCTAAACCTAGTTGTCCTGACGCTAACCCTACTTGTCCTGACGCTATCCCTAGTTGTCCTGACGCTAACCCTAGTTGTCCTGACGCTAACCCTAGTTGTCCTGACGCTAACCCTAGTTGTCCTGACGCTAACCCTACTTGTCCTGACTCTAACCCTAGTTGTCCTGACGCTAACCCTACTTGTCCTGACGCTAACCCTAGTTGTCCTGACGCTAACCCTACTTGTCCTGACGCTAACCCTAGTTGTCCTGAAGCTAACCCTACTTGTCCTGACGCTAACCCTAGTTGTCCTGACGCTAACCCTAGTTGTCCTGACGCTAACCCTACTTGTCATGACGCTAACCCTACTTGTCCTGACGCTAACCCTACTTGTCCTGACGCTAACCCTAGTTGTCCTGACGCTAACCCTAGTTGTCCTGACGCTAACCCTATTTGTCCTGATGCTAACCCTAGTTGTCCTGACGCTAACCCTAGTTGTCCTGACGCTAACCCTAGTTGAAATGACGCTAACCCTAGTTGTAATGACGCTAACCCTAGTTGTCCTGACGCTAACCCTAGTTGTCCTGACGCTTACCCTAGTTGTCCTGACGCTAACCCTACTTGTCCTGACGCTAACCCTAGTTTTCCTGACGCTAACCCTAGTTGTCCTGACGCTAACCCTAGTTGTCCTGACGATAAACCTAGTTGTCCTGACGCTAACCCTACTTGTCCTGACGCTATCCCTAGTTGTCCTGACGCTAACCCTAGTTGTCCTGATGCTAACCCTAGTTGTCCTGACGCTAACCCTAGTTGTCCTGACGCTAACCCTACTTGTCCTGACGCTAACCCTAGTTGTCCTGACGCTAACCCTACTTGTCCTGACGCTAACCCTAGTTGTCCTGACGCTAACCCTACTTGTCCTGACGCTAACCCTAGTTGTCCTGAAGCTAACCCTACTTGTCCTGACGCTAACCCTAGTTGTCCTGACGCTAACCCTAGTTGTCCTGACGCTAACCCTACTTGTCATGACGCTAACCCTACTTGTCCTGACGCTAACCCTACTTGTCCTGACGCTAACCCTAGTTGTCCTGACGCTAACCCTAGTTGTCCTGACGCTAACCCTATTTGTCCTGACGCTAACCCTAGTTGTCCTGACGCTAACCCTAGTTGTCCTGACGCTAACCCTAGTTGAAATGACGCTAACCCTAGTTGTAATGACGCTAACCCTAGTTGTCCTGACGCTAACCCTAGTTGTCCTGACGCTTACCCTAGTTGTCCTGACGCTAACCCTAGTTGTCCTGACGCTAATCCTATTAGTCCTGACGCTAACTCTACTTGTCCTGACGCTAACCCTAGTTTTCCTGACGCTAACCCTAGTTGTCCTGACGCTAACCCTACTTGTCCTGACGCTAACCCTAGTTGTCCTTACGCTAACCCTAGTTGTCCTGACGCTAACCCTAGTTGTCCTGACGCTAACCCTACTTGTCCTGACGCTAACCCTAGTTGTCCTGACGCTAACCCTAGTTGTCCTGACTCTAACCCTACTTGTCCTGACGCTAACCCTAGTTGTCCTGACGCTAACCCTAGTTGTCCTGACGCTAACCCTAGTTGTCCTGACGCTAACCCTAGTTGTCCTGACGCTAACCCTACTTGTCATGACGCTAACCCTACTTGTCCTGACGCTAACCCTACTTGTCCTGACGCTAACCCTAGTTGTCCTGACGCTAACCCTAGTTGTCCTGACGCTAACCCTATTTGTCCTGACGCTAACCCTAGTTGTCCTGACGCTAACCCTAGTTGTCCTGACGCTAACCCTAGTTGAAATGACGCTAACCCTAGTTGTAATGACGCTAACCCTAGTTGTCCTGACGCTAACCCTAGTTGTCCTGACGCTTACCCTAGTTGTCCTGACGCTAACCCTAGTTGTCCTGACGCTAATCCTATTAGTCCTGACGCTAACTCTACTTGTCCTGACGCTAACCCTAGTTTTCCTGACGCTAACCCTAGTTGTCCTGACGCTAACCCTACTTGTCCTGACGCTAACCCTAGTTGTCCTTACGCTAACCCTAGTTGTCCTGACGCTAACCCTAGTTGTCCTGACGCTAACCCTACTTGTCCTGACGCTAACCCTAGTTGTCCTGACGCTAACCCTAGTTGTCCTGACTCTAACCCTACTTGTCCTGACGCTAACCCTAGTTGTCCTGACGCTAACCCTAGTTGTCCTGACGCTAACCCTAGTTGTCCTGACGCTAACCCTAGTTGTCCTGACGCTAACCCTAGTTGTCCTGACGCTAACCCTATTTGTCCTGACGCTAACCCTAGTTGTCCTGACGCTAACCCTAGTTGTCCTGACGCTAACCCTAGTTGAAATGACGGTAACCCTAGTTGTAATGACGCTAACCCTAGTTGTCCTGACGCTAACCCTAGTTGTCCTGACGCTTACCCTAGTTGTCCTGATGCTAACCCTAGTTGTCCTGACGCTAATCCTATTAGTCCTGACGCTAACTCTACTTGTCCTGACGCTAACCCTAGTTTTATTGACGCTAACCCTAGTTGTCCTGACGCTAACCCTACTTGTCCTGACGCTAACCCTAGTTGTCCTTACGCTAACCCTAGTTGTCCTGACGCTAACCCTAGTTGTCCTGACGCTAACCCTACTTGTCCTGACGCTAACCCTAGTTGTCCTGACGCTAACCCTAGTTGTCCTGACTCTAACCCTACTTGTCCTGACGCTAACCCTAGTTGTCCTGACGCTAACCCTAGTTGTCCTGACGCTAACCCTAGTTGTCCTGACGCTAACCCTACTTGTCCTGACGCTAAACCTAGTTGCCCTGATGCTAACCCTAGTTGTCCTGACGCTAACCCTAGTTGTCCTGATGCTAACCCTAGTTGTCCTGACGCTAACTCTACTTGTCCTGACGCTAACCCTAGTTTTCCTGATGCTAACCCTAGTTGTCCTGACGCTAAACCTAGTTGTCCTGACGCTAAACCTAGTTGTCCTGACGCTAACCCTACTTGTCCTGACGCTATCCCTAGTTGTCCTGACGCTAACCCTAGTTGTCCTGACGCTAACCCTAGTTGTCCTGACGCTAACCCTACTTGTCCTGACGCTAACCCTAGTTGTCCTGACGCTAACCCTATTTGTCCTGACGCTAACCCTAGTTGTCCTGACGCTAACCCTACTTGTCCTGACGCTAACCCTAGTTGTCCTGACGCTAACCCTACTTGTCCTGACGCTAACCCTAGTTGTCCTGACGCTAACCCTAGTTGTCCTGACGCTAACCCTACTTGTCATGACGCTAACCCTACTTGTCCTGACGCTAACCCTACTTGTCCTGACGCTAACCCTAGTTGTCCTGACGCTAACCCTAGTTGTCCTGACGCTAACCCTATTTGTCCTGACGCTAACCGTAGTTGTCCTGACGCTAACCCTAGTTGTCCTGACGCTAACCCTAGTTGAAATGACGCTAACCCTAGTTGTAATGACGCTAACCCTAGTTGTCCTGACGCTAACCCTAGTTGTCCTGACGCTTACCCTAGTTGTCCTGACGCTAACCCTAGTTGTCCTGACGCTAATCCTATTAGTCCTGACGCTAACTCTACTTGTCCTGACGCTAACCCTAGTTTTCCTAACGCTAACCCTAGTTGTCCTGACGCTAACCCTACTTGTCCTGACGCTAACCCTAGTTGTCTTGACGATATCCCTAGTTGTCCTGACGCTAACCCTACTTGTCCTGACGCTAACCCTACTTGTCCTGACGCTAACCCTAGTTGTCCTGACGCTAACCCTAGTTGTCCTGACGCTAACCCTAGTTTACCTGACGCTAACCCTAGTTGTCTTGACGCTAACCCTAGATGTCCTGACGCTAACCCTACTTGTCCTGACGCTAACCCTACTTGTCCTGACGCTAACCCTAGTTGTCCTGATGCTAACCCTAGTTGTCCTGACGCTAACCCTAGATGTCCTGACGCTAACCCTACTTGTCCTGACGCTAACCCTGGTTGTCCTGACGCTAACCCTAGTTGTCCTGACGCTAACCCTAGTTGTCCTGATGCTAACCCTAGTTGTCCTGACGCTAACCCTAGTTGTCCTGACGCTAACCCTGGTTGTCCTGACGCTAACCCTAGTTGTCCTGACGCTAACCCTACTTGTCCTGACGCTAACCCTAGTTGTCCTGACGCTAACCCTAGTTGTCCTGACGCTAACCCTACTTGTCCTGATGCTAACCCTAGTTGTCCTGACGCTAACCCTAGTTGTCCTGACGCTAACCCTACTTGTCCTGACGCTAACCCTAGTTGTCCTGACGCTAACCCTAGTTGTCCTGACGCTAACCTACTTGTCCTGACGCTAACCCTAGTTGTCCTGACGCTAACACTAGTTGTCCTGACGCTAACACTAGTTGTCCTGACGCTAACCCTACTTGTCCTGACGCTATCCCTAGTTGTCCTGACGCTAACCCTAGTTGTCCTGACGCTAACCCTAGATGTCCTGACGCTAACCCTAGTTGTCCTGACGCTAACCCTAGTTGTCCTGACGCTAACCCTACTTGTGCTGACGCTAACCCTAGTTGTCCTGACGCTAACTCTAGTTGTCCTGACGCTAACCCTAGTTGTCCTGACGCTAACTCTAGTTGTACTGACGCTAACCCTAGTTGTCCTGACGCTAACTCTAGTTGTCCTGACGCTAACCCTAGTTGTCCTGACGCTAACCGTAGATGTCCTGACGCTAACCCTACTTGTCCTGACGCTAACCCTGGTTGTCCTGACGCTAACCCTAGTTGTCCTGACGCTAACCCTAGTTGTCCTGATGCTAACCCTAGTTGTCCTGACGCTAACCCTAGTTGTCCTGACGCTAACCCTACTTGTCCTGACGCTAACCCTAGTTGTCCTGACGCTAACCCTACTTGTCCTGACGCTAACCCTAGTTGTCCTGACGCTAACCCTACTTGTCCTGACGCTAACCCTACTTGTCCTGACGCTAACCCTACTTGTCCTGACGCTAACCCTACTTGTCCTGACGCTAACCATAGTTGTCCTGACGCTAACCCTAGTTGTCCTGATGCTAACCCTAGTTGTCCTGACGCTAACCCTAGTTGTCCTGACGCTAACACTAATTGTCCTGACGCTAACCCTAGTTGTCCTGACGCTAACCCTAGTTGTCCTGACGCTAACCCTAGTTGTCCTGACGCTAACCCTAGTTGTCCTGACGCTAACCCTAGTTGTCCTGACGCTAACCCTAGTTGTCTTGACGCTAACACTAGTTGTCCTTACGCTAACCCTAGTTGTCCTGACGCTAACCCTAGTTGTCCTGATGCTAACCCTAGTCGTCCTGATGCTAACCCTAGTCGTCCTGACGCTAACCCTAGTCGTCCTGACGCTAACCCTAGTTGTCCTGACGCTAACCCTAGTTGTCCTGACGCTAACCCTACTTGTTCTGACGCTAACCCTACTTGTCCTGACGCTAACCCTACTTGTCCTGACGCTAACCCTAGTTGTCCTGACGCTAACCCTAGTTGTCCTGATGCTAACTCTAGTTGTCCTGACGCTAACCCTAGTTGTCCTGACGCTAACCCTAGTTGTCCTGACGCTAACCCTAGTTGTCCTGACGCTAACCCTAGTTGTCCTGACGCTAACCCTAGTTGAAATGACGCTAACCCTAGTTGTACTGACGCTAACCCTAGTTGTCCTGACGCTAACCCTAGTTGTCCTGACGCTAACCCTAGTTGTCCTGACGCTAACCCTAGTTGTCCTGACGCTAACCCTAGTTGTCCTGACGCTAACCCTAGTTGTCCTGACGCTAACCCTAGTTGTCCTGACGCTAACCCTACTTGTCCTGACGCTAACCCTAGTTGTCCTGACGCTAACCCTAGTTGTCCTGACGCTAACCCTACATGTCCTGACGCTAACCCTAGTTGTCCTGACGCTAACCCTAGTTGTCCTGACGCTAACCCTACTTGTCCTGACGCTAACCCTAGTTGTCCTGACGCTAACCCTAGTTGTCCTGATGCTAACCCTACTTGTCCTGACGCTAACCCTACTTGTCCTGATGCTAACCCTAGTTGTCCTGACGCTAACCCTACTTGTCCTGACGCTAACCCTAGTTGTCCTGACGCTAACCCTAGTTGTCCTGACGCTAACCCTACTTGTCCTGACGCTAACCCTAGTTGTCCTGACGCTAACCCTACTTGTCCTGACGCTAACCCTAGTTGTCCTGACGCTAACCCTAGTTGTCCTGACGCTAACCCTACTTGTCCTGACGCTATCCCTAGTTGTCCTGACGCTAACCCTAGTTGTCCTGACGCTAACCCTAGTTGTCCTGACGCTAACCCTAGTTGTCCTGATGCTAACCCTACTTGTCCTGACGCTAACCCTACTTGTCCTGACGCTAACCCTACTTGTCCTGACGCTAACCCTAGTTGTCCTGACGCTAACCCTAGTTGTCCTGACGCTAACTCTAGTTGTCCTGACGCTAACCCTAGTTGTCCTGACGCTAACCCTAGTTGTCCTGACGCTAACCCTAGTTGAAATGACGCTAACCCTAGTTGTCCTGACGCTAACCCTAGTTGTCCTGACGCTAACCCTAGTTGTCCTAACGCTAACCCTAGTTGTCCTGACGCTAACCCTAGTTGTCCTGACGCTAACCCTAGTTGTCCTGACGCTAACCCTACTTGTCCTGACGCTAACCCTAGTTGTCCTGACGCTAACCCTAGTTGTCCTGACGCTAACCCTACATGTCCTGACGCTAACCCTAGTTGTCCTGACACTAACCCTACTTGTCCTGACGCTAACCCTAGTTGTCCTGATGCTAACCCTACTTGTCCTGACGCTAACCCTAGTTGTCCTGAAGCTAACCCTACTTGTCCTGACGCTAACCCTAGTTGTCCTGACGCTAACCCTAGTTGTCCTGACGCTAATCCTACTTGTCATGACGCTAACCCTACTTGTCCTGACGCTAACCCTACTTGTCCTGACGCTAACCCTAGTTGTCCTGACGCTAACCCTAGTTGTCCTGACGCTAACCCTATTTGTCCTGACGCTAACCCTAGTTGTCCTGACGCTAACCCTAGTTGTCCTGACGCTAACCCTAGTTGAAATGACGCTAACCCTAGTTGTAATGACGTTAACCCTAGTTGTCCTCACGCTAACACTAGTTGTCCTGACGCTTACCCTAGTTGTCCTGACGCTAACCCTAGTTGTCCTGACGCTAATCCTATTAGCCCTGACGCTAACTCTACTTGTCCTGACGCTAACCCTAGTTTTCCTGACGCTAACCCTAGTTGTCCTGACGCTAACCCTACTTGTCCTGACGCTAACCCTAGTTGTCCTTACGCTAACCCTAGTTGTCCTGACGCTAACCCTAGTTGTCCTGACGCTAACCCTACTTGTCCTGACGCTAACCCTAGTTGTCCTGACGCTAACCCTAGTTGTCCTGACTCTAACCCTACTTGTCCTGACGCTAACCCTAGTTGTCCTGACGCTAACCCTAGTTGTCCTGACGCTAACCCTAGTTGTCCTGACGCTAACCCTACTTGTCCTGACGCTAAACCTAGTTGCCCTGATGCTAACCCTAGTTGTCCTGACGCTAACCCTAGTTGTCCTGATGCTAACCCTAGTTGTCCTGACGCTAACTCTACTTGTCCTGACGCTAACCCTAGTTTTCCTGATGCTAACCCTAGTTGTCCTGACGCTAAACCTAGTTGTCCTGACGCTAAACCTAGTTGTCCTGACGCTAACCCTACTTGTCCTGACGCTATCCCTAGTTGTCCTGACGCTAACCCTAGTTGTCCTGACGCTAACCCTAGTTGTCCTGACGCTAACCCTACTTGTCCTGACGCTAACCCTAGTTGTCCTGACGCTAACCCTACTTGTCCTGACGCTAACCCTAGTTGTCCTGACGCTAACCCTACTTGTCCTGACGCTAACCCTAGTTGTCCTGACGCTAACCCTACTTGTCCTGACGCTAACCCTAGTTGTCCTGACGCTAACCCTAGTTGTCCTGACGCTAACCCTACTTGTCATGACGCTAACCCTACTTGTCCTGACGCTAACCCTACTTGTCCTGACGCTAACCCTAGTTGTCCTGACGCTAACCCTAGTTGTCCTGACGCTAACCCTATTTGTCCTGACGCTAACCGTAGTTGTCCTGAGGCTAACCCTAGTTGTCCTGACGCTAACCCTAGTTGAAATGACGCTAACCCTAGTTGTAATGACGCTAACCCTAGTTGTCCTGACGCTAACCCTAGTTGTCCTGACGCTTACCCTAGTTGTCCTGACGCTAACCCTAGTTGTCCTGACGCTAATCCTATTAGTCCTGACCCTAACTCTACTTGTCCTGACGCTAACCCTAGTTTTCCTAACGCTAACCCTAGTTGTCCTGACGCTAACCCTACTTGTCCTGACGCTAACCCTAGTTGTCTTGACGATATCCCTAGTTGTCCTGACGCTAACCCTACTTGTCCTGACGCTAACCCTACTTGTCCTGACGCTAACCCTAGTTGTCCTGACGCTAACCCTAGTTGTCCTGACGCTAACCCTAGTTTACCTGACGCTAACCCTAGTTGTCTTGACGCTAACCCTAGTTGTCCTGATGCTAACCCTAGTTGTCCTGACGCTAACCCTAGATGTCCTGACGCTAACCCTACTTGTCCTGACGCTAACCCTGGTTGTCCTGACGCTAACCCTAGTTGTCCTGACGCTAACCCTAGTTGTCCTGATGCTAACCCTAGTTGTCCTGACGCTAACCCTAGTTGTCCTGACGCTAACCCTAGTTGTCCTGACGCTAACCCTAGTTGTCCTGACGCTAACCCTACTTGTCCTGACGCTAACCCTAGTTGTCCTGACGCTAACCCTAGTTGTCCTGACGCTAACCCTACTTGTCCTGATGCTAACCCTAGTTGTCCTGACGCTAACCCTAGTTGTCCTGACGCTAACCCTACTTGTCCTGACGCTAACCCTAGTTGTCCTGACGCTAACCCTAGTTGTCCTGACGCTAACCTACTTGTCCTGACGCTAACCCTAGTTGTCCTGACGCTAACCCTAGTTGTCCTGACGCTAACCCTACTTGTCCTGACGCTATCCCTAGTTGTCCTGACGCTAACCCTAGTTGTCCTGACGCTAACCCTAGATGTCCTGACGCTAACCCTAGTTGTCCTGACGCTAACCCTAGTTGTCCTGACGCTAACCCTACTTGTCCTGACGCTAACCCTAGTTGTCCTGACGCTAACTCTAGTTGTCCTGACGCTAACCCTAGTTGTCCTGACGCTAACTCTAGTTGTACTGACGCTAACCCTAGTTGTCCTGACGCTAACTCTAGTTGTCCTGACGCTAACCCTAGTTGTCCTGACGCTAACCGTAGATGTCCTGACGCTAACCCTACTTGTCCTGACGCTAACCCTGGTTGTCCTGACGCTAACCCTAGTTGTCCTGACGCTAACCCTAGTTGTCCTGATGCTAACCCTAGTTGTCCTGACGCTAACCCTAGTTGTCCTGACGCTAACCCTACTTGTCCTGACGCTAACCCTAGTTGTCCTGACGCTAACCCTACTTGTCCTGACGCTAACCCTAGTTGTCCTGACGCTAACCCTAGTTGTCCTGACGCTAACCCTACTTGTCCTGACGCTAACCCTACTTGTCCTGACGCTAACCCTACTTGTCCTGACGCTAACCATAGTTGTCCTGACGCTAACCCTAGTTGTCCTGATGCTAACCCTAGTTGTCCTGACGCTAACACTAATTGTCCTGACGCTAACCCTAGTTGTCCTGACGCTAACCCTAGTTGTCCTGACGCTAACCCTACTTGTCCTGACGCTAACCCTAGTTGTCCTGACGCTAACCCTAGTTGTCCTGACGCTAACCCTAGTTGTCTTGACGCTAACACTAGTTGTCCTTACGCTAACCCTAGTTGTCCTGACGCTAACCCTAGTTGTCCTGATGCTAACCCTAGTCGTCCTGATGCTAACCCTAGTCGTCCTGACGCTAACCCTAGTCGTCCTGACGCTAACCCTAGTTGTCCTGACGCTAACCCTAGTTGTCCTGACGCTAACCCTACTTGTTCTGACGCTAACCCTACTTGTCCTGACGCTAACCCTACTTGTCCTGACGCTAACCCTAGTTGTCCTGACGCTAACCCTAGTTGTCCTGATGCTAACTCTAGTTGTCCTGACGCTAACCCTAGTTGTCCTGACGCTAACCCTAGTTGTCCTGACGCTAACCCTAGTTGTCCTGACGCTAACCCTAGTTGTCCTGACGCTAACCCTAGTTGAAATGACGCTAACCCTAGTTGTACTGACGCTAACCCTAGTTGTCCTGACGCTAACCCTAGTTGTCCTGACGCTAACCCTAGTTGTCCTGATGCTAACCCTAGTTGTCCTGACGCTAACCCTAGTTGTCCTGAGTCAGGACAACTAGGGTTAGTGTCAGGACAACTAGGGTTAGCGTCAGGACAACTAGGGTTAGCGTCAGGACTCCTGACGCTAACCCTAGTTGTCCTGACGCTAACCCTAGTTGTCCTGACGCTAACCCTACTTGTCCTGACGCTAACCCTAGTTGTCCTGACGCTAACCCTAGTTGTCCTGACGCTAACCCTACATGTCCTGACGCTAACCCTAGTTGTCCTGACGCTAACCCTACTTGTCCTGACGCTAACCCTACTTGTCCTGACGCTAACCCTAGTTGTCCTGACGCTAACCCTAGTTGTCCTGACGCTAACCCTACATGTCCTGACGCTAACCCTAGTTGTCCTGACGCTAACCCTACTTGTCCTGACGCTAACCCTACTTGTCCTGACGCTAACCCTACTTGTCCTGACGCTAACCCTAGTTGTCCTGATGCTAACCCTACTTGTCCTGACGCTAACCCTACTTGTCCTGACGCTAACCCTAGTTGTGCTGACGCTAACCCTACTTGTCCTGACGCTAACCCTAGTTGTCCTGACGCTAACCCTAGTTGTCCTGACGCTAACCCTACTTGTCCTGACGCTAACCCTAGTTGTCCTGACGCTAACCCTAGTTGTCCTGACGCTAACCCTACTTGTCCTGACGCTAACCCTAGTTGTCCTGACGCTAACCCTAGTTGTCCTGACGCTAACCCTACTTGTCCTGACGCTATCCCTAGTTGTCCTGACGCTAACCCTAGTTGTCCTGACGCTAACCCTAGTTGTCCTGACGCTAACCCTAGTTGTCCTGATGCTAACCCTACTTGTCCTGACGCTAACCCTACTTGTCCTGACGCTAACCCTACTTGTCCTGACGCTAACCCTAGTTGTCCTGACGCTAACCCTAGTTGTCCTGACGCTAACTCTAGTTGTCCTGACGCTAACCCTAGTTGTCCTGACGCTAACCCTAGTTGTCCTGATGCTAACCCTAGTTGAAATGACGCTAACCCTAGTTGTCCTGACGCTAACCCTAGTTGTCCTGATGCTAACCCTAGTTGTCCTAACGCTAACCCTAGTTGTCCTGACGCTAACCCTAGTTGTCCTGACGCTAACCCTAGTTGTCCTGACGCTAACCCTACTTGTCCTGACGCTAACCCTAGTTGTCCTGACGCTAACCCTAGTTGTGCTGACGCTAACCCTACATGTCCTGACGCTAACCCTAGTTGTCCTGACGCTAACCCTAGTTGTCCTGACGCTAACCCTACTTGTCCTGACGCTAACCCTAGTTGTCCTGACGCTAACCCTAGTTGTCCTGACGCTATCCCTACTTGTCCTGACGCTAACCCTAGTTGTCCTGACGCTATCCCTAGTTGTCCTGACGCTAACCCTAGTTGTCCTGACGCTAACCCTACTTGTCCTGACGCTAACCCTAGATGTCCTGACGCTAACCCTACTTGTCCTGACGCTAACCCTAGTTGTCCTGATGCTAACCCTAGTTGTCCTGACGCTAACCCTACTTGTGCTGTCGCTAACCCTACTTGTCTTGACGCTAACCCTACTTGTCCTGACGCTAACCCTAGTTGTCCTGACACTAACTCTAGTTGTCCTGACGCTAACCCTAGTTGTCCTGACGCTAACCCTAGTTGTCCTGATGCTAACCCTAGTTGTCCTGACGCTAACCCTAGATGTCCTGACGCTAACCCTACTTGTCCTGACGCTAACCCTGGTTGTCCTGACGCTAATCCTAGTTGTCCTGATGCTAACCCTAGTTGTCCTGACGCTAACCCTAGTTGTCCTGACGCTAACCCTACTTGTCCTGAAGCTAACCCTACTTGTCCTGACGCTGACCCTACTTGTCCTGACGCTAACCCTAGTTGTCCTGACGCTAACCCTACTTGTCCTGACGCTAACCCTAGTTGTCCTGACGCTAACCCTAGTTGTCCTGATGCTAACCCTAGTTGTCCTGACGCTAACCATAGTTGTCCTGACGCTAACCCTAGTTGTCCTGACGCTAACCCTAGTTGTCCTGATGCTAACCCTGGTTGTCCTGATGCTAACCCTAGTTGTCCTGACGCTAACCCTAGTTGTCCTGATGCTAACCCTAGTTGTCCTGACGCTAACCCTAGTTGTCCTGACGCTAACCCTAGTTGTCCTGACGCTAACCCTACTTGTCCTGACGCTAACCCTAGTTGTCCTGACGCTAACCCTAGTTGTCCTGACGCTAACCCTACTTGTCCTGACGCTAACCCTAGTTGTCCTGACGCTAACCCTAGTTGTCCTGATGCTAACCCTACTTGTCCTGATGCTAACCCTAGTTGCCCTGACGCTAACCCTAGTTGTCCTGACGCTAACCCTAGTTGTCCTGACGCTAACCCTAGTTGTCCTGACGCTAACCCTACTGGTCCTGACACTAACCCTAGTTGTCCTGACGCTAACCCTAGTTGTCCTGACGCTAACCCTAGTTGTCCTGATGCTAACCCTAGTTGTCCTGACGCTAACCCTACTTGTCCTGAAGCTAACCCTACTTGTCCTGACGCCAACCCTAGTTGTCCTGACGCTAACCCTAGTTGTCCTGACGTTAACCCTAGTTGTCCTGACGCTAACCCTACTTGTCCTGACGCTAACCCTAGTTGCCCTGACGCTAACCCTAGTTGTCCTGACGCTAACCCTAGTTGTCCTGATGCTAACCCTACTTGTCCTGACGCTAACCCTAGTTGTCCTGACGCTAACCCTAGTTGTCCTGACGCTAACCCTACTTGTCCTGACGCTAACCCTGGTTGTCCTGACGCTAACCCTAGTTGTCCTGACGCTAACCCTAGTTGTCCTGACGCTAACCCTAGTTGTCCTGACGCTAACCCTAGTTGTCCTGACGCTAACCCTACTTGTCCTGACGCTAACCCTAGTTGTCCTGATGCTAACCCTTCTTGTCCTGACGCTAACCCTAGTTGTCCTGACACTAACCCTAGTTGTCCTGACGCTAACCCTACTTGTCCTGACGCTAACCCTACTTGTCCTGACGCTAACCCTAGTTGTCCTGACGCTAACCCTAGTTGTCCTGACGCTAACCCTAGTTGTCCTGACGCTAACCCTACTTGTCCTGACGCTAACCCTAGTTGTCCTGACGCTAACCCTAGTTGTCCTGACGCTAACCCTACTTGTCCTGACGCTATCCCTAGTTGTCCTGATGCTAACCCTAGTTGTCCTGTCGCTAACCCTAGTTGTCCTGATGCTAACCCTACTTGTCCTGACGCTAACCCTAGTTGTCCTGAGGCTAACCCTACTTGTCCTGACGCTAACCCTAGTTGTCCTGACGCTAACCCTAGTTGTCCTGACGCTAACCCTACTTGTACTGACGCTAACCCTAGTTGTCCTGACGCTAACCCTAGTTGTCCTGACGCTAACCCTACTTGTCCTGACGCTAACCCTACTTGTCCTGACACTAACCCTAGTTGTCCTGACGCTAACCCTAGTTGTCCTGACGCTAACCATAGTTGTCCTGACGCTAACCCTAGTTGTCCTGACGCTAACCCTAGTTGTCCTGACGCTAACACTAATTGTCCTGACGCTAACCCTAGTTGTCCTGACGCTAACCCTAGTTGTCCTGACGCTAACCCTACTAGTCCTGATGCTAACCCTAGTTGTCCTGACGCTAACACTAGTTGTCCTGACGCTAACCCTAGTCGTCCTGACTCTAACCCTAGTCGTCCTGACGCTAACCCTAGTCGTCCTGACGCTAACCCTAGTTGTCCTGACGCTAACCCTAGTTGTCCTGACGCTAACCCTAGTTGTCCTGACGCTAACCCTACTTGTCCTGACGCTAACCCTACTTGTCCTGTCGCTAACCCTAGTTGTCCTGACGCTAACCCTACATGTCCTGACGCTAACCCTAGTTGTCCTGACGCTAACCCTAGTTGTCCTGACGCTAACCCTACTTGTCCTGACGCTAACCCTAGTTGTCTGACGCTAACCCTAGTTGTCCTGACGCTAACCCTACTTGTCCTGACGCTAACCCTAGTTGTCCTGACGCTAACCCTATTTGTCCTGACGCTAACCCTACTTGTCCTGACGCTAACCCTAGTTGTCCTGACTCTAACCCTAGTTGTCCTGACGCTAACCCTACTTGTCCTGACGCTAACCCTAGTTGTCCTGAAGCTAACCCTAGTTGTCCTGACGCTAACCCTACTTGTCCTGACGCTAACCCTAGTTGCCCTGACGCTAACCCTAGTTGTCCTGACGCTAACCCTAGTTGTCCTGACGCTAACCCTAGTTGTCCTGACGCTAACCCTACTGGTCCTGACGCTAACCCTAGTTGTCCTGACGCTAACCCTAGTTGTCCTGACGCTAACCCTAGTTGTCCTGACGCTAACCCTACTTGTCCTGACGCCAACCCTAGTTGTCCTGACGCTAACCCTAGTTGTCCTGACGCTAACCCTAGTTGTCCTGACGCTAACCCTAGTTGTCCTGACGCTAACACTAATTGTCCTGACGCTAACCCTAGTTGTCCTGACGCTAACCCTAGTTGTCCTGACGCTAACCCTACTTGTCCTGATGCTAACCCTAGTTGTCCTGACGCTAACACTAGTTGTCCTGACGCTAACCCTAGTCGTCCTGACTCTAACCCTAGTCGTCCTGACGCTAACCCTAGTCGTCCTGACGCTAACCCTAGTTGTCCTGACGCTAACCCTAGTTGTCCTGACGCTAACCCTAGTTGTCCTGACGCTAACCCTACTTGTCCTGACGCTAACCCTACTTGTCCTGTCGCTAACCCTAGTTGTCCTGACGCTAACCCTACATGTCCTGACGCTAACCCTAGTTGTCCTGACGCTAACCCTAGTTGTCCTGACGCTAACCCTACTTGTCCTGACGCTAACCCTAGTTGTCTGACGCTAACCCTAGTTGTCCTGACGCTAACCCTACTTGTCCTGACGCTAACCCTAGTTGTCCTGACGCTAACCCTATTTGTCCTGACGCTAACCCTACTTGTCCTGACGCTAACCCTAGTTGTCCTGACTCTAACCCTAGTTGTCCTGACACTAACCCTACTTGTCCTGACGCTAACCCTAGTTGTCCTGACGCTAACCCTAGTTGTCCTGACGCTAACCCTACTTGTCCTGACGCTAACCCTAGTTGCCCTGACGCTAACCCTAGTTGTCCTGACGCTAACCCTAGTTGTCCTGACGCTAACCCTAGTTGTCCTGACGCTAACCGTACTGGTCCTGACGCTAACCCTAGTTGTCCTGACGCTAACCCTAGTTGTCCTGACGCTAACCCTAGTTGTCCTGACGCTAACCCTACTTGTCCTGACGCCAACCCTAGTTGTCCTGACGCTAACCCTAGTTGTCCTGACGCTAACCCTACTTGTCCTGACGCTAACCCTAGTTGCCCTGACGCTAACCCTAGTTGTCCTGACGCTAACCCTAGTTGTCCTGACGCTAACCCTACTTGTCCTGACGCTAACCCTAGTTGCCCTGACGCTAACCCTAGTTGTCCTGACGCTAACCCTAGTTGTCCTGACGCTAACCCTAGTTGTCCTGACGCTAACCCTACTTGTCCTGACGCTAACCCTAGTTGTCCTGACGCTAACCCTAGTTGTCCTGACGCTAACCCTAGTTGTCCTGACGCTAACCCTACATGTCCTGACGCTAACCCTAGTTGTCCTGACGCTAACCCTAGTTGTCCTGATGCTAACCCTAGTTGTCCTGACGCTAACCCTAGATGTCCTGACGCTAACCCTACTTGTCCTGACGCTAACCCTGGTTGTCCTGACGCTAACCCTACTTGTCCTGACGCTAACCCTAGTTGTCCTGACGCTAACCCTAGTTGTCCTGACGCTAACCCTACTTGTCCTGACGCTAACCCTAGTTGTCCTGATGCTAACCCTTCTTGTCCTGACGCTAACCCTAGTTGTCCTGACGCTAACCCTACTTGTCCTGACGCTAACCCTAGTTGTCCTGACGCTAACCCTAGTTGTCCTGACGCTAACCCTAGTTGTCCTGACGCTAACCCTACTTGTCCTGACGCTAACCCTAGTTGTCCTGACGCTAACCCTAGTTGTCCTGACGCTAACCCTACTTGTCCTGACGCTATCCCTAGTTGTCCTGACGCTAACCCTAGTTGTCCTGTCGCTAACCCTAGTTGTCCTGATGCTAACCCTACTTGTCCTGACGCTAACCCTAGTTGTCCTGACGCTAACCCTACTTGTACTGACGCTAACCCTAGTTGTCCTGACGCTAACCCTAGTTGTCCTGACGCTAACCCTACTTGTCCTGACGCTAACCCTAGTTGTCCTGACACTAACCCTAGTTGTCCTGACGCTAACCATAGTTGTCCTGACGCTAACCCTAGTTGTCCTGACGCTAACCCTAGTTGTCCTGACGCTAACCCTAGTTGTCCTGACGCTAACCCTACTTGTACTGACGCTAACCCTAGTTGTCCTGACGCTAACCCTAGTTGTCCTGACGCTAACCCTACTTGTCCTGACGCTAACCCTACTTGTCCTGACGCTAACCCTAGTTGCCCTGACGCTAACCCTAGTTGTCCTGACGCTAACCCTAGTTGTCCTGACGCTAACCCTAGTTGTCCTGACGCTAACCCTAGTTGTTCTGACGCTAACACTAATTGTCCTGACGCTAACCCTAGTTGTCCTGACGCTAACCCTAGTCGTCCTGACGCTAACCCTAGTTGTCCTGACGCTAACCCTAGTTGTCCTGACGCTAACCCTAGTTGTCCTGACGCTAACCCTACTTGTCCTGACGCTAACCCTAGATGTCCTGATGCTAACCCTAGTTGTCCTGACGCTAACCATAGTTGTCCTGACGCTAACCCTAGTTGTCCTGACGCTAACCCTAGTTGTTCTGACGCTAACACTAATTGTCCTGACGCTAACCCTAGTTGTCCTGACGCTAACCCTAGTTGTCCTGACGCTAACCCTACTTGTCCTGATGCTAACCCTAGTTGTCCTGACGCTAACACTAGTTGTCCTGACGCTAACCCTAGTCGTCCTGACTCTAACCCTAGTCGTCGTGACGCTAACCCTAGTTGTCCTGACGCTAACCCTAGTTGTCCTGACGCTAACCCTAGTTGTCCTGACGCTAACCCTACTTGTCCTGACGCTAACCCTACTTGTCCTGTCGCTAACCCTAGTTGTCCTGACGCTAACCCTAGTTGTCCTGACGCTAACCCTAGTTGTCCTGATGCTAACCCTAGTTGTCCTGACGCTAACCCTACTTGTCCTGACGCTAACCCTACTTGTCTTGACGCTAACCCTACTTGTCCTGACGCTAACCCTACTTGTCCTGTCGCTAACCCTAGTTGTCCTGACGCTAACCCTAGTTGTCCTGACGCTAACCCTAGTTGTCCTGAGGCTAACCCTAGTTGTCCTGACGCTAACCCTACTTGTCCTGACGCTAACCCTACTTGTCTTGACGCTAACCCTACTTGTCCTGATGCTAACCCTAGTTGTCCTGACGCTAACACTAGTTGTCCTGACGCTAACCCTAGTCGTCCTGACTCTAACCCTAGTCGTCGTGACGCTAACCCTAGTTGTCCTGACGCTAACCCTAGTTGTCCTGACGCTAACCCTAGTTGTCCTGACGCTAACCCTACTTGTCCTGACGCTAACCCTACTTGTCCTGTCGCTAACCCTAGTTGTCCTGACGCTAACCCTAGTTGTCCTGATGCTAACCCTAGTTGTCCTGACGCTAACCCTAGATGTCCTGACGCTAACCCTACTTGTCCTGACGCTAACCCTGGTTGTCCTGACGCTAACCCTAGTTGTCCTGATGCTAACCCTAGTTGTCCTGACGCTAACCCTAGTTGTCCTGACGCTAACCCTACTTGTCCTGACGCTAACCCTAGTTGTCCTGACGCTAACCCTAGTTGTCCTGACGCTAACCCTAGTTGTCCTGACGCTAACCCTAGTTGTCCTGACGCTAACCCTACTTGTCCTGACGCTAACCCTAGTTGTCCTGACGCTAACCCTAGTTGTCCTGACGCTAACCATAGTTGTCCTGACGCTAACCCTAGTTGTCCTGACGCTAACCCTAGTTGTCCTGACGCTAACACTAATTGTCCTGACGCTAACCCTAGTTGTCCTGACGCTAACCCTAGTTGTCCTGACGCTAACCCTACTTGTCCTGACGCTAACCCTAGTTGTCCTGATGCTAACCCTAGTTGTCCTGATGCTAAAACCCTAGTTGTCCTGACGCTAACACTAGTTGTCCTGACGCTAACCCTAGTCGTCCTGACGCTAACCCTAGTCGTCCTGACGCTAACCCTAGTTGTCCTGACGCTAACCCTAGTTGTCCTGACGCTAACCCTACTTGTCCTGACGCTAACCCTACTTGTCCTGACGCTAACCCTAGTTGTCCTGACGCTAACCCTAGTTGTCCTGACGCTAACTCTAGTTGTCCTGACGCTAACCCTAGTTGTCCTGACGCTAACCCTAGTTGTCCTGACGCTAACCCTAGTTGTCCTGACGCTAACCCTAGTTGAAATGACGCTAACCCTAGTTGAAATGACGCTAACCCTAGTTGTCCTGACGTTAACCCTAGTTGTCCTGACGCTAACCCTAGTTGTCCTGACGCTAACCCTAGTTGTCCTAACGCTAACCCTAGTTGTCCTGACGCTAACCCTAGTTGTCCTGACGCTAACCCTAGTTGTCCTGACGCTAACCCTACTTGTCCTGACGCTAACCCTAGTTGTCCAGACGCTAACCCTACATGTCCTGACGCTAACCCTAGTTGTCCTGACGCTAACCCTAGTTGTCCTGACGCTAACCCTAGTTGTCCTGACGCTAACCCTAGTTGTCTGACGCTAACCCTAGTTGTCCTGATGCTAACCCTAGTTGTCCTGACGCTAACCCTAGTTGTCCGGACGCTAACCCTACTTGTCCTGACGCTAACCCTAGTTGTCCTGACTCTAACCCTAGTTGTCCTGACGCTAACCCTACTTGTCCTGACGCTAACCCTAGTTGTCCTGACGCTAACCCTAGTTGTCCTGACGCTAACCCTACTTGTCCTGACGCTAACCCTAGTTGCCCTGACGCTAACCCTAGTTGTCCTGACGCTAACCCTAGTTGTCCTGACGCTAACCCTAGTTGTCCTGACGCTAACCCTACTTGTCCTGACGCTAACCCTAGTTGTCCTGATGCTAACCCTAGTTGTCCTGACGCTAACCCTAGTTGTCCTGACGCTAACCCTACATGTCTTGACGCTAACCCTAGTTGTCCTGACGCTAACCCTAGTTGTCCTGATGCTAACCCTAGTTGTCCTGACGCTAACCCTAGATGTCCTGACGCTAACCCTACTTGTCCTGACGCTAACCCTGGTTGTCCTGACGCTAACCCTAGTTGTCCTGACGCTAACCCTAGTTGTCCTGACGCTAACCCTAGTTGTCCTGACGCTAACCCTACTTGTCCTGACGCTAACCCTAGTTGTCCTGATGCTAACCCTTCTTGTCCTGACGCTAACCCTAGTTGTCCTGACGCTAACCCTAGTTGTCCTGACGCTAACCCTACTTGTCCTGACGCTAACCCTAGTTGTCCTGACGCTAACCCTAGTTGTCCTGACGCTAACCCTAGTTGTCCTGACGCTAACCCTACTTGTCCTGACGCTAACCCTAGTTGTCCTGACGCTAACCCTAGTTGTCCTGACTCTAACCCTACTTGTCCTGACGCTATCCCTAGTTGTCCTGACGCTAACCCTAGTTGTCCTGTCGCTAACCCTAGTTGT
Organism: Phyllobates terribilis; assembly: GCF_046119375.1. Lineage (NCBI taxonomy): Eukaryota > Metazoa > Chordata > Amphibia > Anura > Dendrobatidae > Phyllobates > Phyllobates terribilis. The sequence goes on from NW_027362769.1 coordinate 314,307,972, forward strand.
CCTGATGCTAACCCTACTTGTCCTGACGCTAACCCTAGTTGTCCTGACGCTAACCCTAGTTGTCCTGACGCTAACCCTACTTGTCCTGACGCTAACCCTAGTTGTCCTGACGCTAACCCTACTTGTCCTGACGCTAACCCTACTTGTCCTGACGCTAACCCTAGTTGTCCTGATGCTAACCCTAGTTGTCCTGATGCTAACCCTACTTGTCCTGACGCTAACCCTAGTTGTCCTGACGCTAACCCTAGTTGTCCTGATGCTAACCCTAGTTGTCCTGACGCTAACCCTAGATGTCCTGACGCTAACCCTACTTGTCCTGACGCTAACCCTGGTTGTCCTGACGCTAACCCTAGTTGTCCTGACGCTAACCCTACTTGTCCTGACGCTAACCCTAGTTGTCCTGATGCTAACCCTAGTTGTCCTGACGCTAACCCTAGTTGTCCTGACGCTAACCCTACTTGTACTGACGCTAACCCTAGTTGTCCTGACGCTAACCCTAGTTGTCCTGATGCTAACCCTACTTGTCCTGACGCTAACCCTAGTTGTCCTGACGCTAACCCTAGTTGTCCTGACGCTAACCATAGTTGTCCTGACGCTAACCCTAGTTGTCCTGACGCTAACCCTAGTTGTCCTGACGCTAACACTAATTGTCCTGACGCTAACCCTAGTTGTCCTGACGCTAACCCTAGTTGTCCTGACGCTAACCCTACTTGTCCTGACGCTAACCCTAGTTGTCCTGACGCTTACCCTAGTTGTCCTGATGCTAACCCTAGTTGTCCTGACGCTAATACTAGTTGTCCTGACGCTAACCCTAGTCGTCCTGACGCTAACCCTAGTCGTCCTGACGCTAACCCTAGTCGTCCTGACGCTAACCCTAGTTGTCCTGACGCTAACCCTAGTTGTCCTGACGCTAACCCTACTTGTCCTGACGCTAACCCTACTTGTCCTGTCGCTAACCCTAGTTGTCCTGACGCTAACCCTAGTTGTCCTGACGCTAACCCTAGTTGTCCTGACGCTAACTCTAGTTGTCCTGACGCTAACCCTAGTTGTCCTGACGCTAACCCTAGTTGTCCTGACGCTAACCCTAGTTGAAATGACGCTAACCCTAGTTGAAATGACGCTAACCCTAGTTGTCCTGACGTTAACCCTAGTTGTCCTGACGCTAACCCTAGTTGTCCTGACGCTAACCCTAGTTGTCCTAACGCTAACCCTAGTTGTCCTGACGCTAACCCTAGTTGTCCTGACGCTAACCCCACTTGTCCTGACGCTAACCCTAGTTGTCCTGACGCTAACCCTAGTTGTCCTGACGCTAACCCTACATGTCCTGACGCTAACCCTAGTTGTCCTGACGCTAACCCTAGTTGTCCTGACGCTAACCCTACTTGTCCTGACGCTAACCCTAGTTGTCTGACGCTAACCCTAGTTGTCCTGACGCTAACCCTACTTGTCCTGACGCTAACCCTAGTTGTCCTGACGCTAACCCTAGTTGTCCTGACGCTAACCCTACTTGTCCTGACGCTAACCCTAGTTGTCCTGACTCTAACCCTAGTTGTCCTGACGCTAACCCTACTTGTCCTGACGCTAACCCTAGTTGTCCTGACGCTAACCCTAGTTGTCCTGACGCTAACCCTACTTGTCCTGACGCTAACCCTAGTTGCCCTGACGCTAACCCTAGTTGTCCTGACGCTAACCCTAGTTGTCCTGACGCTAACCCTAGTTGTCCTGACGCTAACCCTACTGGTCCTGACACTAACCCTAGTTGTCCTGACGCTAACCCTAGTTGTCCTGACGCTAACCCTACTTGTCCTGACGCCAACCCTAGTTGTCCTGACGCTAACCCTAGTTGTCCTGACGCTAACCCTACTTGTCCTGACGCTAACCCTAGTTGTCCTGATGCTAACCCTAGTTGTCCTGACGCTAACCCTAGATGTCCTGACGCTAACCCTACTTGTCCTGACGCTAACCCTGGTTGTCCTGACGCTAACCCTAGTTGTCCTGACGCTAACCCTAGTTGTCCTGACGCTAACCCTAGTTGTCCTGACGCTAACCCTACTTGTCCTGACGCTAACCCTAGTTGTCCTGATGCTAACCCTTCTTGTCCTGACGCTAACCCTAGTTGTCCTGACGCTAACCCTAGTTGTCCTGACGCTAACCCTACTTGTCCTGACGCTAACCCTAGTTGTCCTGACGCTAACCCTAGTTGTCCTGACGCTAACCCTACTTGTCCTGACGCTAACCCTACTTGTCCTGACGCTAACCCTAGTTGTCCTGACGCTAACCCTAGTTGTCCTGACGCTAACCCTACTTGTCCTGACGCTATCCCTAGTTGTCCTGACGCTAACCCTAGTTGTCCTGACGCTAACCCTAGTTGTCCTGACGCTAACCCTAGTTGTCCTGATGCTAACCCTACTTGTCCTGACGCTAACCCTAGTTGTCCTGACGCTAACCCTAGTTGTCCTGACGCTAACCCTACTTGTCCTGACGCTAACCCTAGTTGTCCTGACGCTAACCCTACTTGTCCTGAAGCTAACCCTAGTTGTCCTGATGCTAACCCTAGTTGTCCTGACGCTAACCCTACTTGTCCTGACGCTAACCCTACTTGTCTTGACGCTAACCCTACTTGTCCTGACGCTAACCCTAGTTGTCCTGACACTAACTCTAGTTGTCCTGACGCTAACCCTAGTTGTCCTGACGCTAACCCTAGTTGTCCTGATGCTAACCCTAGTTGTCCTGACGCTGACCCTAGATGTCCTGACGCTAACCCTACTTGTCCTGACGCTAACCCTGGTTGTCCTGACGCTAACCCTAGTTGTCCTGACGCTAACCCTAGTTGTTCTGATGCTAACCCTAGTTGTCCTGACGCTAACCCTAGTTGTCCTGACGCTAACCCTAGTTGTCCTGACGCTAACCCTACTTGTCCTGACGCTAACCCTAGTTGTCCTGACGCTAACCCTAGTTGTCCTGACGCTAACCCTACTTGTCCTGACGCTAACCCTAGTTGTCCTGACGCTAACCCTAGTTGTCCTGACGCTAACCCTACTTGTCGTGACGCTAACCCTAGTTGCCCTGACGCTAACCCTAGTTGCCCTGACGCTAACCCTAGTTGTCCTGACGCTAACCCTAGTTGTCCTGACGCTAACCCTACTGGTCCTGACGCTAACCCTAGTTGTCCTGACACTAACCCTAGTTGTCCTGACGCTAACCCTAGTTGTCCTGACGCTAACCCTACTTGTCCTGACGCCAACCCTAGTTGTCCTGATGCTAACCCTACTTGTCCTGACGCTAACCCTACTTGTCCTGACGCTAACCCTACTTGTCCTGACACTAACCCTAGTTGTCCTGACGCTAACCCTAGTTGTCCTGACGCTAACCCTAGTTGTCCTGACGCTAACCCTACATGTCCTGATACTAACCCTAGTTGTCCTGATGCTAACCCTAGTTGTCCTGATGCTAACCCTAGTTGTCCTGACGCTAACCCTAGATGTCCTGACGCTAACCCTACTTGTCCTGACGCTAACCCTAGTTGTCCTGACGCTAACCCTACTTGTCCTGACGCTAACCCTAGTTGTCCTGACGCTAACCCTAGTTGTCCTGACTCTAACCCTACTTGTCCTGACGCTAACCCTAGTTGTCCTGACGCTAACCCTAGTTGTCCTGACGCTAACCCTACTTGTCCTGACGCTATCCCTAGTTGTCCTGAAGCTAACCCTAGTTGTCCTGACGCTAACCCTAGTTGTCCTGACGCTAACCCTAGTTGTCCTGATGCTAACCCTACTTGTCCTGACGCTAACCCTAGTTGTCCTGACGCTAACCCTAGTTGTCCTGACGCTAACCCTACTTGTCCTGATGCTAACCCTAGTTGTCCTGACGCTAACCCTACTTGTCCTGACGCTAACCCTACTTGTCCTGACGCTAACCCTAGTTGTCCTGATGCTAACCCTAGTTGTCCTGACGCTAACCCTACTTGTCTTGACGCTAACCCTACTTGTCCTGACGCTAACCCTAGTTGTCCTGACACTAACTCTAGTTGTCCTGACGCTAACCCTAGTTGTCCTGACGCTAACCCTAGTTGTCCTGATGCTAACCCTAGTTGTCCTGACGCTAACCCTAGATGTCCTGACGCTAACCCTTCTTGTCCTGACGCTAACCCTGGTTGTCCTGACGCTAACCCTAGTTATCCTGACGCTAACCCTAGTTGTCCTGATGCTAACCCTAGTTGTCCTGACGCTAACCCTAGTTGTCCTGACGCTAACCCTAGTTGTCCTGATGCTAACCCTAGTTGTCATGACGCTAACCCTACTTGTCCTGATGCTAACCCTAGTTGTCCTGACGCTAACCCTAGTTGTCCTGACGCTAACCCTACTTGTCCTGACGCTAACCCTAGTTGTCCTGACGCTAACCCTAGTTGTCCTGACGCTAACCCTAGTTGTCCTGACGCTAACCCTACTTGTCCTGACGCTAACCCTACTTGTCCTGACGCTAACCCTAGTTGTCCTGACGCTAACCCTAGTTGTCCTGACGCTAACCATAGTTGTCCTGACGCTAACCCTAGTTGTCCTGACGCTAACACTAATTGTCCTGACGCTAACCCTAGTTGTCCTGACGCTAACCCTAGTTGTCCTGACGCTAACCCTACTTGTCCTGACGCTAACCCTAGTTGTCCTGACGCTAACCCTAGTTGTCCTGACGCTAACACTAGTTGTCCTGACGCTAACCCTAGTCGTCCTGACGCTAACCCTAGTCGTCCTGACGCTAACCCTAGTCGTCCTGACGCTAACCCTAGTCGTCCTGACGCTAACCCTAGTTGTCCTGACGCTAACCCTAGTTGTCCTGACGCTAACCCTAGTTGTCCTGACGCTAACCCTACTTGTCCTGACGCTAACCCTAGATGTACTGATGCTAACCCTAGTTGTCCTGACGCTAACCCTAGATGTCCTGACGCTAACCCTACTTGTCCTGACGCTAACCCTGGTTGTCCTGATGCTAACCCTAGTTGTCCTGACGCTAACCCTAGTTGTCCTGATGCTAACCCTAGTTGTCCTGACGCTAACCCTAGTTGTCCTGACGCTAACCCTACTTGTCCTGACGCTAACCCTAGTTGTCCTGATGCTAACCCTTCTTGTCCTGACGCTAACCCTAGTTGTCCTGACGCTAACCCTAGTTGTCCTGACGCTAACCCTACTTGTCCTGACGCTAACCCTAGTTGTCCTGACGCTAACCCTAGTTGTCCTGACGCTAACCCTAGTTGTCCTGACTCTAACCCTACTTGTCCTGACGCTAACCCTAGTTGTCCTGACGCTAACCCTAGTTGTCCTGACGCTAACCCTACTTGTCCTGACGCTATCCCTAGTTGTCCTGACGCTAACCCTAGTTGTCCTGACGCTAACCCTAGTTGTCCTGACGCTAACCCTACTTGTCCTGATGCTAACCCTACTTGTCCTGATGCTAACCCTAGTTGTCCTGACGCTAACCCTAGTTGTCCTGACGCTAACCCTACTTGTCCTGACGCTAACCCTAGTTGTCCTGACGCTAACCCTACTTGTCCTGACGCTAACCCTACTTGTCCTGACGCTAACCCTACTTGTCCTGATGCTAACCCTAGTTGTCCTGACGCTAACCCTACTTGTCCTGACGCTAACCCTACTTGTCTTGACGCTAACCATACTTGTCCTGACGCTAACCCTAGTTGTCCTGACGCTAACTCTAGTTGTCCTGACGCTAACCCTAGTTGTCCTGACGCTAACCCTAGTTGTCCTGATGCTAACCCTAGTTGTCCTGACGCTAACCCTAGATGTCCTGACGCTAACCCTACTTGTCCTGACGCTAACCCTGGTTGTCCTGACGCTAACCCTAGTCGTCCTGACGCTAACCCTAGTCGTCCTGACGCTAACCCTAGTTGTCCTGACGCTAACCCTAGTTGTCCTGACGCTAACCCTAGTTGTCCTGACGCTAACACTAGTCGTCATGACGCTAACCCTAGTCGTCCTGACGCTAACCCTAGTCGTCCTGACGCTAACCCTAGTCGTCCTGACGCTAACCCTAGTCGTCCTGACGCTAACCCTAGTCGTCCTGACGCTAACCCTAGTTGTCCTGACGCTAACCCTAGTTGTCCTGACGCTAACCCTACTTGTCCTGACGCTAACCCTACTTGTCCTGACGCTAACCCTAGTTGTCCTGACGCTAACCCTAGTTGTCCTGACGCTAACCCTAGTTGAAATGACGCTAACCCTAGTTGTCCTGACGTTAACCCTAGTTGTCCTGACGCTAACCCTAGTTGTCCTGACGCTAACCCTAGTTGTCCTGACGCTAACCCTACATGTCCTGACGCTAACCCTAGTTGTCCTGACGCTAACCCTAGTTGTCCTGAAGCTAACCCTACTTGTCCTGACGCTAACCCTAGTTGTCTGACGCTAACCCTAGTTGTCCTGACGCTAACCCTACTTGTCCTGACGCTAACCCTAGTTGTCCTGACGCTAACCCTAGTTGTCCTGACGCTAACCCTACTTTTCCTGACGCTAACCCTAGTTGTCCTGACGCTAACCCTATTTGTCCTGACACTAACCCTACTTGTCCTGACGATAACCCTAGTTGTCCTGACGCTAACCCTAGTTGTACTGACGCTAAAACTACTTGTCCTGACGCTAACCCTAGTTGCCCTGACGCTAACCCTAGTTGTCCTGACGCTAACCCTAGTTGTCCTGACGCTAACCCTAGTTGTCCTGACGCTAACCCTAGTTGTCCTGACGCTAACCCTAGTTGTCCTGACGCTAACCCTAGTTGTCCTGACGCTAACCCTAGTTGTCCTGACGCTAACCCTACTTGTCCTGACGCCAACCCTAGTTGTCCTGACGCTAACCCTAGTTGTCCTGACGCTAACCCTACTTGTCCTGACGCTAACCCTAGTTGCCCTGACGCTAACCCTAGTTGTCCTGACGCTAACCCTACATGTCCTGACGCTAACCCTAGTTGTCCTGACGCTAACCCTAGTTGTCCTGACGCTAACCCTACTTGTCCTGACGCTAACCCTAGTTGTCTGACGCTAACCCTAGTTGTCCTGACGCTAACCCTACTTGTCCTGACGCTAACCCTACTTGTCCTGACGCTAACCCTAGTTGTCCTGACGCTAACCCTACTTTTCCTGACGCTAACCCTAGTTGTCCTGACGCTAACCCTATTTGTCCTGACGCTAACCCTACTTGTCCTGACGCTAACCCTAGTTGTCCTGACGCTAACCCTAGTTGTCCTGACGCTAACCCTAGTTGTCCTGACGCTAACCCTAGTTGTCCTGACGCTAACCCTACTTGTCCTGACGCTAACCCTAGTTGCCCTGACGCTAACCCTAGTTCTCCTGACGCTAACCCTAGTTGTCCTGACGCTAACCCTAGTTGTCCTGACGCTAACCCTACTTGTCCTGACGCTAACCCTAGTTGTCCTGACGCTAACCCTAGTTGTCCTGACGCTAACCCTACTTGTCCTGACGCTAACCCTAGTTGTCCTGACGCTAACCCTAGTTGTCCTGAAGCTAACCCTACATGTCCTGACGCTAACCCTAGTTGTCCTGACGCTAACCCTAGTTGTCCTGATGCTAACCCTAGTTGTCCTGACGCTAACCCTAGATGTCCTGACGCTAACCCTACTTGTCCTGACGCTAACCCTGGTTGTCCTGACGCTAACCCTAGTTGTCCTGACGCTAACCCTAGTTGTCCTGACGCTAACCCTAGTTGTCCTGACGCTAACCCTACTTGTCCTGACGCTAACCCTACTTGTCCTGACGCTAACCCTAGTTGTCCTGATGCTAACCCTTCTTGTCCTGACGCTAACCCTAGTTGTCCTGACGCTAACCCTAGTTGTCCTGACGCTAACCCTAGTTGTCCTGACGCTAACCCTAGTTGTCCTGACGCTAACCCTAGTTGTCCTGACGCTAACCCTACTTGTCCTGACGCTAACCATACTTGTCATGACGCTAACCCTACTTGTCCTGACGCTAACCCTAGTTGTCCTGATGCTAACCCTAGTTGTCCTGACTCTAAACCTAGTTGTCCTGACGCTAACACTAATTGTCCTGACGCTAACCCTACTTGTCCTGACGCTAACCCTAGTTGTCCTGACGCTAACCCTAGTTGTCCTGACGCTAACACTAGTTGTCCTGATGCTAACCCTAGTTGTCCTGATGCTAACCCTAGTTGTCCTGACGCTAACCCTAGTCGTACTGACGCTAACCCTAATCGTCCTGATGCTAACCCTAGTCGTCCTGACGCTAACCCTAGTTGTCCTGACGCTAACCCTACTTGTCCTGACGCTAACCCTACTTGTCCTGACGCTAACCCTACTTGTCCTGACGCTAACCCTAGTTGTCCTGACGCTAACCCTAGTTGTCCTGATGCTAACTCTAGTTGTCCTGACGCTAACCCTAGTTGTCCTGACGCTAACCCTAGTTGTCCTGACTCTAACCCTAGTTGAAATGACGCTAACCCTAGTTGTCCTGACGCTAACCCTAGTTGTCCTGACGCTAACCCTAGTTGTCCTGACGCTAACCCTAGTTGTCCTGACGCTAACCCTACTTGTCCTGACGCTAACCCTACTTGTCCTGACGCTAACCCTACTTGTCCTGACGCTAACCCTAGTTGTCCTGACGCTAACCCTACATGTCCTGACGCTAACCCTAGTTGTCCTGACGCTAACCCTAGTTGTCCTGACGCTAACCCTAGTTGTCCTGATGCTAACCCTAGTTGTCGTGATGCTAACCCTAGTTGTCCTGATGCTAACCCTAGTTGTGACGCTAACCCTAGTTGTCCTGACGCTAACCCTAGTTGTCCTGACGCTAACCCTAGTTGTCGTGACGCTAACCCTAGTTGTCCTGACGCTAACCCTAGTTGTCCTGACGCTAACCTTAGTTGTCCTGACGCTAACCCTAGTTGTCCTGATGCTAAACCTAGTTGTCCTGACGCTAACCCTAGTTGTCCTGACGCTAACCCTAGTTGTCCTGACTCTAACCCTAGTTGTCCTGACGCTAAACCTAGTTGTCCTGACGCTAACCCTAGTTGTCCTGACGCTAACCCTAGTTGTCCTGGCGCTAACCCTAGTTGTCCTGACGCTAACCCTAGTTGTCCTGACGCTAACCCTAGTTGTCCTGACGCTAACCCTAGTTGTCCTGACGCTAACCCTAGTTGTCCTGACGCTAACCCTAGTTGTCGTGACGCTAACCCTAGTTGTCCTGACGCTAACCCTAGTTGTGACGCTAACCCTAGTTGTGCTGACGCTAACCCTAGTTGTCCTGATGCTAACCCTAGTTGTCCTGATGCTAACCCTAGTTGTCCTGATGCTAACCCTAGTTGTCCTGACGCTAACCCTAGTTGTCCTGACGCTAACCCTAGCTGTCCTGACGCTAACCCTAGTTGTCCTGACGCTAACCCTAGTTGTCCTGACGCTAACCCTAGCTGTCCTGACGCTAACCTTAGTTGTCCTGACGCTAACCCTAGTTGTCCTGACGCTAACCCTACTTGTCCTGACGCTAACCCTACTTGTCCTGACGCTAACCCTAGTTGTCCTGACGCTAACCCTAGCTGTCCTGACGCTAACCCTAGTTGTCCTGACGCTAACCCTAGCTGTCCTGACGCTAACCCTAGTTGTCCTGACGCTAACCCTAGTTGTCCTGACGCTAACCCTAGTTGTCCTGACGCTAACCCTACTTGTCCTGACGCTAACCCTACTTGTCCTGACGCTAACCCTACTTATCCTGACGCTAACCCTAGTTGTCCTGACGCTAACCCTAGTTGTCCTGGCGCTAACCCTACTTGTCCTGACGCTAACCCTAGTTGTCCTGACGCTAACCCTAGTTGTCCTGATGCTAACCCTACTTGTCCTGACGTTAACCCTAGTTGTCCTGACGCTAACCCTAGTTGTCCTGACGCTAAACCTACTTGTCCTGACGCTAACCCTAGTTGTCCTGACGCTAACCCTACTTGTCCTGACGCTAACCCTACTTGTCCTGACGCTAACCCTAGTTGTCCTGACGCTAACCCTAGTTGTCCTGACGCTAACCCTAGTTGTCCTGACGCTAACCCTAGTTGTCCTGTTGCTAACCCTAGTTGTCCTGACGCTAACCCTAGTTGTCCTGACGCTAACCCTAGTTTTCCTGACGCTAACTCTACTTGTCCTGACGCTAACCCTAGTTGTCCTGACGCTAACCCTAGCTGTCCTGACGCTAACCCTAGTTGTCCTGACGCTAACCCTACTTGTCCTGACGCTAACCCTAGCTGTCCTGACGCTAACCCTAGCTGTCTTGACGCTAACCCTAGTTGTCCTGACGCTAACCATAGTTGTCCTGACGCTAACCCTAGTTGTCCTGACGCTAACACTAATTGTCCTGACGCTAACCCTAGTTGTCCTGACGCTAACCCTAGTTGTCCTGACGCTAACCCTAGTTTTCCTGACGCTAACTCTACTTGTCCTGACGCTAACCCTAGTTGTCCTGACGCTAACCCTAGCTGTCCTGACGCTAACCCTAGTTGTCCTGACGCTAACCCTACTTGTCCTGACGCTAACCCTAGCTGTCCTGACGCTAACCCTAGCTGTCTTGACGCTAACCCTAGTTGTCCTGACGCTAACCCTACTTGTCCTGACGCCAACCCTAGTTGTCCTGACGCTAACCCTAGTTGTCCTGACGCTAACCCTACTTGTCCTGACGCTAACCCTAGTTGCCCTGACGCTAACCCTAGTTGTCCTGACGCTAACCCTACATGTCCTGACGCTAACCCTAGTTGTCCTGACGCTAACCCTAGTTGTCCTGACGCTAACCCTACTTGTCCTGACGCTAACCCTAGTTGTCTGACGCTAACCCTAGTTGTCCTGACGCTAACCCTACTTGTCCTGACGCTAACCCTACTTGTCCTGACGCTAACCCTAGTTGTCCTGACGCTAACCCTACTTTTCCTGACGCTAACCCTAGTTGTCCTGACGCTAACCCTATTTGTCCTGACGCTAACCCTACTTGTCCTGACGCTAACACTAGTTGTCCTGACGCTAACCCTAGTTGTCCTGACGCTAACCCTACTTGTCCTGACGCTAACCCTAGTTGCCCTGACGCTAACCCTAGTTGTCCTGACGCTAACCCTAGTTGTCCTGACGCTAACCCTAGTTGTCCTGACGCTAACCCTACTGGTCCTGACGCTAACCCTAGTTGTCCTGACGCTAACCCTAGTTGTCCTGACGCTAACCCTAGTTGTCCTGACGCTAGCCCTAGTTGTCCTGACGCTAACCCTACTTGTCCTGACGCCAACCCTAGTTGTCCTGACGCTAACCCTAGTTGTCCTGACGCTAACCCTACTTGTCCTGACGCTAACCCTAGTTGCCCTGACGCTAACCCTAGTTCTCCTGACGCTAACACTAGTTGTCCTGACGCTAACCCTAGTTGTCCTGACGCTAACCCTACTTGTCCTGACGCTAACCCTAGTTGTCCTGACGCTAACCCTAGTTGTCCTGACGCTAACCCTACTTGTCCTGACGCTAACCCTAGTTGTCCTGACGCTAACCCTAGTTGTCCTGAAGCTAACCCTACATGTCCTGACGCTAACCCTAGTTGTCCTGACGCTAACCCTAGTTGTCCTGATGCTAACCCTAGTTGTCCTGACGCTAACCCTAGATGTCCTGACGCTAACCCTACTTGTCCTGACGCTAACCCTGGTTGTCCTGACGCTAACCCTAGTTGTCCTGACGCTAACCCTAGTTGTCCTGACGCTAACCCTAGTTGTCCTGACGCTAACCCTAGTTGTCCTGACGCTAACCCTACGTGTCCTGACGCTAACCCTAGTTGTCCTGATGCTAACCCTTCTTGTCCTGACGCTAACCCTAGTTGTCCTGACGCTAACCCTAGTTGTCCTGACGCTAACCCTAGTTGTCCTGACGCTAACCCTAGTTGTCCTGACGCTAACCCTAGTTGTCCTGACGCTAACCCTACTTGTCCTGACGCTAACCATACTTGTCCTGACGCTAACCCTAGTTGTCCTGATGCTAACCCTAGTTGTCCTGACGCTAACCCTAGTTGTCCTGACGCTAACACTAATTGTCCTGACGCTAACCCTAGTTGTCCTGACGCTAACCCTACTTGTCCTGACGCTAACCCTAGTTGTCCTGACGCTAACCCTAGTTGTCCTGACGCTAACACTAGTTGTCCTGACGCTAACCCTAGTTGTCCTGATGCTAACCCTAGTTGTCCTGACGCTAACCCTAGTCGTACTGACGCTAACCCTAGTCGTCCTGATGCTAACCCTAGTCGTCCTGACGCTAACCCTAGTTGTCCTGACGCTAACCCTACTTGTCCTGACGCTAACCCTACTTGTCCTGACGCTAACCCTACTTGTCCTGACGCTAACCCTAGTTGTCCTGACGCTAACCCTAGTTGTCCTGATGCTAACTCTAGTTGTCCTGACGCTAACCCTAGTTGTCCTGACGCTAACCCTAGTTGTCCTGACTCTAACCCTAGTTGAAATGACGCTAACCCTAGTTGTCCTGACGCTAACCCTAGTTGTCCTGACGCTAACCCTAGTTGTCCTGACGCTAACCCTAGTTGTCCTGACGCTAACCCTACTTGTCCTGACGCTAACCCTACTTGTCCTGACGCTAACCCTAGTTGTCCTGACGCTAACCCTAGTTGTCCTGACGCTAACCCTACATGTCCTGACGCTAACCCTAGTTGTCCTGACGCTAACCCTAGTTGTCCTGACGCTAACCCTAGTTGTCCTGACGCTAACCCTAGTTGTCGTGATGCTAACCCTAGTTGTCCTGATGCTAACCCTAGTTGTGACGCTAACCCTAGTTGTCCTGACGCTAACCCTAGTTGTCCTGACGCTAACCCTAGTTGTCGTGACGCTAACCCTAGTTGTCCTGACGCTAACCCTAGTTGTCCTGACGCTAACCCTAGTTGTCCTGACGCTAACCCTAGTTGTCCTGATGCTAAACCTAGTTGTCCTGACGCTAACCCTAGTTGTCCTGACGCTAACCCTAGTTGTCCTGACTCTAACCGTAGTTGTCCTGACGCTAAACCTAGTTGTCCTGACGCTAACCCTAGTTGTCCTGACGCTAACCCTAGTTGTCCTGGCGCTAACCCTAGTTGTCCTGACGCTAACCCTAGTTGTCCTGACGCTAACCCTAGTTGTCCTGACGCTAACCCTAGTTGTCCTGACGCTAACCCTAGTTGTCCTGACGCTAACCCTAGTTGTCGTGACGCTAACCCTAGTTGTCCTGACGCTAACCCTAGTTGTGACGCTAACCCTAGTTGTCCTGATGCTAACCCTAGTTGTCCTGATGCTAACCCTAGTTGTCCTGATGCTAACCCTAGTTGTCCTGACGCTAACCCTAGTTGTCCTGACGCTAACCCTAGCTGTCCTGACGCTAACCCTAGTTGTCCTGACGCTAACCCTAGTTGTCCTGACGCTAACCCTAGCTGTCCTGACGCTAACCTTAGTTGTCCTGACGCTAACCCTAGTTGTCCTGACGCTAACCCTACTTGTCCTGACGCTAACCCTACTTGTCCTGACGCTAACCCTAGTTGTCCTGACGCTAACCCTAGCTGTCCTGACGCTAACCCTAGTTGTCCTGACGCTAACCCTAGCTGTCCTGACGCTAACCCTAGTTGTCCTGACGCTAACCCTAGTTGTCCTGACGCTAACCCTAGTTGTCCTGATGCTAACCCTACTTGTCCTGACGCTAACCCTACTTGTCCTGACGCTAACCCTACTTATCCTGACGCTAACCCTAGTTGTCCTGACGCTAACCCTAGTTGTCCTGGCGCTAACCCTACTTGTCCTGACGTTAACCCTAGTTGTCCTGACGCTAACCCTAGTTGTCCTGACGCTAACCCTAGTTGTCCTGATGCTAACCCTACTTGTCCTGACGTTAACCCTAGTTGTCCTGACGCTAACCCTAGTTGTCCTGACGCTAAACCTACTTGTCCTGACGCTAACCCTAGTTGTCCTGACGCTAACCCTACTTGTCCTGACGCTAACCCTACTTGTCCTGACGCTAACCCTAGTTGTCCTGACGCTAACCCTAGTTGTCCTGACGCTAACCCTAGTTGTCCTGTTGCTAACCCTAGTTGTCCTGACGCTAACCCTAGTTGTCCTGACGCTAACCCTAGTTTTCCTGACGCTAACTCTACTTGTCCTGACGCTAACCCTAGTTGTCCTGACGCTAACCCTAGCTGTCCTGACGCTAACCCTAGTTGTCCTGACGCTAACCCTACTTGTCCTGACGCTAACCCTAGCTGTCCTGACGCTAACCCTAGCTGTCTTGACGCTAACCCTAGTTGTCCTGACGCTAACCATAGTTGTCCTGACGCTAACCCTAGTTGTCCTGACGCTAACACTAATTGTCCTGACGCTAACCCTAGTTGTCCTGACGCTAACCCTAGTTGTCCTGACGCTAACCCTACTTGTCCTGACGCTAACCCTAGTTGTCCTGACGCTAACCCTAGTCGTCCTGACACTAACCCTAGTTGTCCTGACGCTAACCCTAGTTGTCCTGACACTAACCCTAGTTGTCCTGACGCTAACCCTACTTGTCCTGACGCTAACCCTAGTTCTCCTGATGCTAACCCTAGTTGTCCTGACGCTAACCCTAGATGTCCTGACGCTAACCCTACTTGTCCTGACGCTAACCCTGGTTGTCCTGACGCTAACCCTAGTTGTCCTGACGCTAACCCTAGTTGTCCTGACGCTAACCCTAGTTGTCCTGACGCTAACCCTACTTGTCCTGACGCTAACCCTAGTTGTCCTGATGCTAACCCTTCTTGTCCTGACGCTAACCCTAGTTGTCCTGACGCTAACCCTAGTTGTCCTGACGCTAACCCTACTTGTCCTGACGCTAACCCTAGTTGTCCTGACGCTAACCCTAGTTGTCCTGACTCTAACCCTACTTGTCCTTACGCTAACCCTAGTTGTCCTGACGCTAACCCTAGTTGTCCTGACGCTAACCCTACTTGTCCTGACGCTGTCCCTAGTTGTCCTGACGCTAACCCTAGTTGTCCTGACGCTAACCCTAGTTGTCCTGACGCTAACCCTACTTGTCCTGATGCTAACCCTACTTGTCCTGACGCTAACCCTAGTTGTCCTGACGCTAACCCTAGTTGTCCTGACGCTAACCCTACTTGTCCTGACGCTAACCCTAGTTGTCCTGACGCTAACCCTACTTGTCCTGACGCTAACCCTACTTGTCCTGACGCTAACCCTACTTGTCTTGACGCTAACCATACTTGTCCTGACGCTAACCCTAGTTGTCCTGACACTAACTCTAGTTGTCCTGACGCTAACCCTAGTTGTCCTGACGCTAACCCTAGTTGTCCTGATGCTAACCCTAGTTGTCCTGACGCTAAGCCTAGATGTCCTGACGCTAACCCTACTTGTCCTGACGCTAACCCTGGTTGTCCTGACGCTAACCCTAGTTGTCCTGACGCTAACCCTAGTTGTCCTGATGCTAACCCTAGTTGTCCTGACGCTAACCCTAGTTGTCCTGACGCTAACCCTAGTTGTCCTGATGCTAACCCTAGTTGTCCTGATGCTAACCCTACTTGTCCTGACACTAACCCTAGTTGTCCTGACGCTAACCCTAGTTGTCCTGACGCTAACCCTACTTGTCCTGACGCTAACCCTAGTTGTCCTGACGCTAACCCTAGTTGTCCTGACGCTAACCCTAGTTGTCCTGACGCTAACCCTACTTGTCCTGACGCTAACCCTAGTTGTCCTGACGCTAACCCTAGTTGTCCTGACGCTAACCATAGTTGTCCTGACGCTAACCCTAGTTGTCCTGACGCTAACCCTAGTTGTCCTGACGCTAACACTAATTGTCCTGACGCTAACCTTAGTTGTCCTGACGCTAACCCTAGTTGTCCTGACGCTAACCCTACTTGTCCTGACGCTAACCCTAGTTGTCCTGACGCTAACCCTAGTTGTCCTGACGCTAACCCTAGTCGTCCTGACGCTAACCCTAGTCGTCCTGACGCTAACCCTAGTCGTCCTGACGCTAACCATAGTCGTCCTGACGCTAACCCTAGTTGTCCTGACGCTAACCCTACTTGTCCTGACGCTAACCCTACTTGTCCTGACGCTAACCCTACTTGTCCTGACGCTAACCCTAGTTGTCCTGACGCTAACCCTACTTGTCCTGACGCTAACCCTAGTTGTCCTGACGCTAACCCTAGTTGTCCTGACGCTAACACTAGTTGTCCTGACGCTAACCCTAGTCGTCCTGATGCTAACCCTAGTCGTCCTGACGCTAACCCTAGTCGTCCTGACGCTAACCCTAGTCGTCCTGACGCTAACCCTAGTTGTCCTGACGCTAACCCTACTTGTCCTGACGCTAACCCTACTTGTCCTGACGCTAACCCTACTTGTCCTGACGCTAACCCTAGTTGTCCTGACGCTAACCCTAGTTGTCCTGACGCTAACCCTAGTTGAAATGACGCTAACCCTAGTTGTCCTGACGTTAACCCTAGTTGTCCTGACGCTAACCCTAGTTGTCCTGATGCTAACCCTAGTTGTCCTGACGCTAACCCTAGTTGTCCTAACGCTAACCCTAGTTGTCCTGACGCTAACCCTAGTTGTCCTGACGCTAACCCTACTTGTCCTGACGCTAACCCTAGTTGTCCTGACGCTAACCCTAGTTGTCCTGACGCTAACCCTACATGTCCTGACGCTAACCCTAGTTGCCCTGACGCTAACCCTACTTGTCCTGACGCTAACCCTAGTTGTCTGACGCTAACCCTAGTTGTCCTGACGCTAACCCTACATGTCCTGACGCTAACCCTAGTTGCCCTGACGCTAACCCTACTTGTCCTGACGCTAACCCTAGTTGTCTGACGCTAACCCTAGTTGTCCTGACGCTAACCCTAGTTGTCCTGACGCTAACCCTACATGTCCTGACGCTAACCCTAGTTGCCCTGACGCTAACCCTACTTGTCCTGACGCTAACCCTAGTTGTCTGACGCTAACCCTAGTTGTCCTGATGCTAACCCTACTTTTCCTGACGCTAACCCTAGTTGTCCTGACGCTAACCCTATTTGTCCTGACGCTAACCCTACTTGTCCTAACGCTAACCCTAGTTGTCCTGACGCTAACCCTAGTTGTCCTGACGCTAACCCTACTTGTCCTGACGCTAACCCTAGTTGCCCTGACGCTAACCCTAGTTGTCCTGACGCTAACCCTAGTTGTCCTGACGCTAACCCTAGTTGTCCTGACGCTAACCCTACTGGTCCTGACGCTAACCCTAGTTGTCCTGACGCTAACCCTAGTTGTCCTGACGCTAACCCTACTTGTCCTGACGCCAACCCTAGTTGTCCTGACGCTAACCCTAGTTGTCCTGACGCTAACCCTACTTTTCCTGACGCTAACCCTAGTTGTCCTGACGCTAACCCTATTTGTCCTGACGCTAACCCTAGTTGTCCTGACGCTAACCCTACTTGTCCTGACGCCAACCCTATTTGTCCTGACGCTAACCCTAGTTGTCCTGACGCTAACCCTAGTTGTCCTGACGCTAACCCTACTTTTCCTGACGCTAACCCTAGTTGTCCTGACGCTAACCCTATTTGTCCTGACGCTAACCCTACTTGTCCTAACGCTAACCCTAGTTGTCCTGACGCTAACCCTAGTTGTCCTGACGCTAACCCTACTTGTCCTGACGCTAACCCTAGTTACCCTGACGCTAACCCTAGTTGTCCTGACGCTAACCCTAGTTGTCCTGACGCTAACCCTAGTTGTCCTGACGCTAACCCTACTGGTCCTGACGCTAACCCTAGTTGTCCTGACGCTAACCCTAGTTGTCCTGACGCTAACCCTACTTGTCCTGACGCCAACCCTAGTTGTCCTGACGCTAACCCTAGTTGTCCTGACGCTAACCCTACTTGTCCTGATGCTAACCCTAGTTGCCCTGACGCTAACCCTAGTTGTCCTGACGCTAACCCTACATGTCCTGACGCTAACCCTAGTTGTCCTCACGCTAACCCTAGTTGTCCTGACGCTAACCCTACTTGTCCTGACGCTAACCCTAGTTGTCTGACGCTAACCCTAGTTGTCCTGACGCTAACCCTACTTGTCCTGACGCTAACCCTAGTTGTCCTGACGCTAACCCTAGTTGTCCTGACGCTAACCCTACTTTTCCTGACGCTAACCCTAGTTGTCCTGACGCTAACCCTATTTGTCCTGACGCTAACCCTACTTGTCCTGACGCTAACCCTAGTTGTCCTGACGCTAACCCTACTTGTCCTGACGCTAACCCTACTTGTCCTGACGCTAACCCTAGTTGCCCTGACGCTAACCCTAGTTGTCCTGACGCTAACCCTAGTTGTCCTGACGCTAACCCTACTGGTCCTGACGCTAACCCTAGTTGTCCTGACGCTAACCCTAGTTGTCCTGATGCTAACCCTAGTTGTCCTGACGCTAACCCTAGTTGTCCTGACGCTAACCCTACTTGTCCTGACGCCAACCCTAGTTGTCCTGACGCTAACCCTAGTTGTCCTGACGCTAACCCTACTTGTCCTGACGCTAACCCTAGTTGCCCTGACGCTAACCCTAGTTCTCCTGATGCTAACCCTAGTTGTCCTGACGCTAACCCTAGTTGTCCTGACGCTAACCCTACTTGTCCTGACGCTAACCCTAGTTGTCCTGACGCTAACCCTAGTTGTCCTGACGCTAACCCTACTTGTCCTGACGCTAACCCTACTTGTCCTGACGCTAACCCTAGTTGTCCTGACGCTAACCCTAGTGGTCCTGAAGCTAACCCTACATGTCCTGACGATAACCCTAGTTGTCCTGACGCTAACCCTAGTTGTCCTGATGCTAACTCTAGTTGTCCTGACGCTAACCCTAGATGTCCTGACGCTAACCCTACTTGTCCTGACGCTAACCCTGGTTGTCCTGACGCTAACCCTAGTTGTCCTGACGCTAACCCTAGTTGTCCTGACGCTAACCCTAGTTGTCCTGACGCTAACCCTACTTGTCCTGACTCTAACCCTAGTTGTCCTGATGCTAACCCTTCTTGTCCTGACGCTAACCCTAGTTGTCCTGACGCTAACCCTAGTTGTCCTGACGCTAACCCTACTTGTCCTGACGCTAACCCTAGTTGTCCTGACGCTAACCCTAGTTGTCCTGACGCTAACCCTACTTGTCCTGACGCTAACCATACTTGTCATGACGCTAACCCTACTTATCCTGACGCTAACCCTAGTTGTCCTGACGCTAACCATAGTTGTCCTGACGCTAACCCTAGTTGTCCTGACGCTAACCCTAGTTGTCCTGACGCTAACCCTAGTTGTCCTGACGCTAACACTAATTGTCCTGACGCTAACCCTACTTGTCCTGACGCTAACCCTACTTGTCCTGACGCTAACCCTAGTTGTCCTGACGCTAACCCTAGTTGTCCTGACGCTAACACTAGTTGTCCTGACGCTAACCCTAGTTGTCCTGATGCTAACCCTAGTTGTCCTGACGCTAACCCTAGTCGTCCTGACGCTAACCCTAGTCGTCCTGATGCTAACCTAGTCGTCCTGACGCTAACCCTAGTTGTCCTGACGCTAACCCTACTTGTCCTGACGCTAACCCTACTTGTCCTGACGCTAACCCTACTTGTCCTGACGCTAACCCTAGTTGTCCTGACGCTAACCCTAGTTGTCCTGACGCTAACTCTAGTTGTCCTGACGCTAACCCTAGTTGTCCTGACGCTAACCCTTGTTGTCCTGACTCTATCCCTAGTTGAAATGACGCTAACCCTAGTTGTCCTGACGCTAACCCTAGTTGTCCTGACGCTAACCCTAGTTGTCCTGACGCTAACCCTACTTGTCCTGACGCTAACCCTACTTGTCCTGACGCTAACCCTAGTTGTACTGACGCTAACCCTAGTTGTCCTGACGCTAACCCTACATGTCCTGACGCTAACCCTAGTTGTCCTGACGCTAACCCTAGTTGTCCTGACACTAACCCTAGTTGTCCTGACGCTATCCCTAGTTGTCCTGACGCTAACTCTAGTTGTCCTGACGCTAACCCTAGTTGTCCTGACGCTAACCCTAGTTGTCCTGACTCTAACCCTAGTTGAAATGACGCTAACCCTAGTTGTCCTGACGCTAACCCTAGTTGTCCTGACGCTAACCCTAGTTGTCCTGACGCTAACTCTACTTGTCCTGACGCTAACCCTAGTTGTCCTGACGCTAACCCTAGTTGTCCTGACGCTAACCCTACATGTCCTGACGCTAATCCTAGTTGTCCTGACGCTAACCCTAGTTGTCCTGACGCTAACCCTAGTTGTCCTGACGCTAACCCTAGTTGTCGTGACGCTAACCCTAGTTGTCCTGACGCTAACCCTAGTTGTGACGCTAACCCTAGTTGTCCTGACGCTAACCCTAGTTGTCCTGACGCTAACCCTAGTTGTTGTGACGCTAACCCTAGTTGTCCTGACGCTAACCCTAGTTGTCCTGACGCTAACCCTAGTTGTCCTGACGCTAACCCTAGTTGTCCTGATGCTAAACCTAGTTGTCCTGACGCTAACCCTAGTTGTCCTGACGCTAACCCTAGTTGTCCTGACGCTAACCCTAGTTGTCCTGACTCTAACCCTAGTTGTCCTGACGCTAAACCTAGTTGTCCTGACGCTAACCCTAGTTGTCCTGACGCTAACCCTAGTTGTCCTGGCGCTAACCCTAGTTGTCCTGACGCTAACCCTAGTTGTCCTGACGCTAACCCTAGTTGTCCTGACGCTAACCCTAGTTGTCCTGATGCTAACCCTACTTGTCCTGACGCTAACCCTACTTGTCCTGACGCTAACCCTACTTATCCTGACGCTAACCCTAGTTGTCCTGACGCTAACCCTAGTTGTCCTGGCGCTAACCCTAGTTGTCCTGACGCTAACCCTAGTTGTCCTGACGCTAACCCTAGTTGTCCTGACGCTAACCCTAGTTGTCCTGACGCTAACCCTACTTGTCCTGACGCTAACCATACTTGTCATGACGCTAACCCTACTTGTCCTGACGCTAACCCTAGTTGTCCTGACGCTAACCATAGTTGTCCTGACGCTAACCCTAGTTGTCCTGACGCTAACCCTAGTTGTCCTGACGCTAACCCTAGTTGTCCTGACGCTAACACTAATTGTCCTGACGCTAACCCTACTTGTCCTGACGCTAACCCTACTTGTCCTGACGCTAACCCTAGTTGTCCTGACGCTAACCCTAGTTGTCCTGACGCTAACACTAGTTGTCCTGACGCTAACCCTAGTTGTCCTGATGCTAACCCTAGTTGTCCTGACGCTAACCCTACTCGTCCTGACGCTAACCCTAGTCGTCCTGATGCTAACCTAGTCGTCCTGACGCTAACCCTAGTTGTCCTGACGCTAACCCTAGTTGTCCTGACGCTAACCCTACTTGTCCTGACGCTAACCCTACTTGTCCTGACGCTAACCCTACTTGTCCTGACGCTAACCCTAGTTGTCCTGACGCTAACCCTAGTTGTCCTGACGCTAACTCTAGTTGTCCTGACGCTAACCCTAGTTGTCCTGACGCTAACCCTTGTTGTCCTGACTCTAACCCTAGTTGAAATGACGCTAACCCTAGTTGTCCTGACGCTAACCCTAGTTGTCCTGACGCTAACCCTAGTTGTCCTGACGCTAACCCTACTTGTCCTGACGCTAACCCTACTTGTCCTGACGCTAACCCTAGTTGTACTGACGCTAACCCTAGTTGTCCTGACGCTAACCCTACATGTCCTGACGCTAACCCTAGTTGTCCTGACGCTAACCCTAGTTGTCCTGACGCTAACCCTAGTTGTCCTGACGCTATCCCTAGTTGTCCTGACGCTAAGTCTAGTTGTCCTGACGCTAACCCTAGTTGTCCTGACGCTAAACCTAGTTGTCCTGACTCTAACCCTAGTTGAAATGACGCTAACCCTAGTTGTCCTGACGCTAACCCTAGTTGTCCTGACGCTAACCCTAGTTGTCCTGACGCTAACTCTACTTGTCCTGACGCTAACCCTAGTTGTCCTGACGCTAACCCTAGTTGTCCTGACGCTAACCCTACATGTCCTGACGCTAATCCTAGTTGTCCTGACGCTAACCCTAGTTGTCCTGACGCTAACCCTAGTTGTCCTGACGCTAACCCTAGTTGTCGTGACGCTAACCCTAGTTGTCGTGACGCTAACCCTAGTTGTCCTGACGCTAACCCTAGTTGTGACGCTAACCCTAGTTGTCCTGACGCTAACCCTAGTTGTCCTGACGCTAACCCTAGTTGTTGTGACGCTAACCCTAGTTGTCCTGACGCTAACCCTAGTTGTCCTGACGCTAACCCTAGTTGTCCTGACGCTAACCCTAGTTGTCCTGATGCTAAACCTAGTTGTCCTGACGCTAACCCTAGTTGTCCTGACGCTAACCCTAGTTGTCCTGACGCTAACCCTAGTTGTCCTGACTCTAACCCTAGTTGTCCTGACGCTAAACCTAGTTGTCCTGACGCTAACCCTAGTTGTCCTGACACTAACCCTAGTTGTCCTGGCGCTAACCCTAGTTGTCCTGACGCTAACCCTAGTTGTCCTGACGCTAACCCTAGTTGTCCTGACGCTAACCCTAGTTGTCGTGACGCTAACCCTAGTTGTCCTGATGCTAACCCTAGTTGTCCTGACGCTAACCCTAGTTGTCCTGACGCTAACCCTAGTTGTCGTGACGCTAACCCTAGTTGTCCTGACGCTAACCCTAGTTGTGACGCTAACCCTAGTTGTGCTGACGCTAACCCTAGTTGTCCTGATGCTAACCCTAGTTGTCCTGATGCTAACCCTAGTTGTCCTGATGCTAACCCTAGTTGTCCTGACGCTAACCCTAGTTGTCCTGACGCTAACCCTAGCTGTCCTGACGCTAACCCTAGTTGTCCTGACGCTAACCCTAGTTGTCCTGACGCTAACCCTAGCTGTCCTGATGCTAACCTTAGTTGTCCTGACGCTAACCCTAGTTGTCCTGACGCTAACCCTAGTGGTCCTGATGCTAACCCTAGTTGTCCTGACGCTAACCCTAGTTGTCCTGACGCTAACCCTAGTTGTCGTGACGCTAACCCTAGTTGTCCTGACGCTAACCCTAGTTGTGACGCTAACCCTAGTTGTGCTGACGCTAACCCTAGTTGTCCTGATGCTAACCCTAGTTGTCCTGACGCTAACCCTAGTTGTCGTGACGCTAACCCTAGTTGTCCTGACGCTAACCCTAGTTGTGACGCTAACCCTAGTTGTCCTGACGCTAACCCTAGTTGTCCTGACGCTAACCCTAGTTGTTGTGACGCTAACCCTAGTTGTCCTGACGCTAACCCTAGTTGTCCTGACGCTAACCCTAGTTGTCCTGACGCTAACCCTAGTTGTCCTGATGCTAAACCTAGTTGTCCTGACGCTAACCCTAGTTGTCCTGACGCTAACCCTAGTTGTCCTGACGCTAACCCTAGTTGTCCTGACTCTAACCCTAGTTGTCCTGACGCTAAACCTAGTTGTCCTGACGCTAACCCTAGTTGTCCTGACACTAACCCTAGTTGTCCTGGCGCTAACCCTAGTTGTCCTGACGCTAACCCTAGTTGTCCTGACGCTAACCCTAGTTGTCCTGACGCTAACCCTAGTTGTCGTGACGCTAACCCTAGTTGTCCTGATGCTAACCCTAGTTGTCCTGACGCTAACCCTAGTTGTCCTGACGCTAACCCTAGTTGTCGTGACGCTAACCCTAGTTGTCCTGACGCTAACCCTAGTTGTGACGCTAACCCTAGTTGTGCTGACGCTAACCCTAGTTGTCCTGATGCTAACCCTAGTTGTCCTGATGCTAACCCTAGTTGTCCTGATGCTAACCCTAGTTGTCCTGACGCTAACCCTAGTTGTCCTGACGCTAACCCTAGCTGTCCTGACGCTAACCCTAGTTGTCCTGACGCTAACCCTAGTTGGCCTGACGCTAACCCTAGCTGTCCTGATGCTAACCTTAGTTGTCCTGACGCTAACCCTAGTTGTCCTGACGCTAACCCTACTTGTCCTGACGCTAACCCTACTTGTCCTGACGCTAACCCTAGTTGTCCTGACGCTAACCCTAGCTGTCCTGACGCTAACCCTAGTTGTCCTGACGCTAACCCTAGCTGTCCTGACGCTAACCCTAGTTGTCCTGACGCTAACCCTAGTTGTCCTGACGCTAACCCTAGTTGTCCTGACGCTAACCCTAGTTGTCCTGACGCTAACCCTACTTGTCCTGACGCTAACCCTACTTATCCTGACGCTAACCCTAGTTGTCCTGACGCTAACCCTAGTTGTCCTGGCGCTAACCCTAGTTGTCCTGACGCTAACCCTAGTTGTCCTGACGCTAACCCTAGTTGTCCTGATGCTAACCCTACTTGTCCTGACGTTAACCCTAGTTGTCCTGACGCTAACCCTAGTTGTCCTGACGCTAACCCTACTTGTCCTGACGCTAACCCTAGTTGTCCTGACGCTAACCCTAGTTGTCCTGACGCTAACCCTACTTGTCCTGACGCTAACCCTAGTTGTCCTGACGCTAACCCTAGTTGTCCTGACGCTAACCCTAGTTGTCCTGTTGCTAACCCTAGTTGTCCTGACGCTAACCCTAGTTGTCCTGACGCTAACCCTAGTTTTCCTGACGCTAACTCTACTTGTCCTGACGCTAACCCTAGTTGTCCTGACGCTAACCCTAGTTGTCCTGGCGCTAACCCTAGTTGTCCTGACGCTAACCCTAGTTGTCCTGACGCTAACCCTACTTGTCCTGACGCTAACCCTAGTTGCCCTGACGCTAACCCTACTTGTCCTGACGCTAACCCTAGTTGCCCTGACGCTAACCCTAGTTGTCCTGACGCTAACCCTACTTGTCCTGACGCTAACCCTAGTTGTCCTGACGCTAACCCTAGTTGTCCTGGCGCTAACCCTAGTTGTCCTGACGCTAACCCTAGTTGTCCTGACGCTAACCCTACTTGTCCTGACGCTAACCCTAGTTGTCCTGACGCTAACCCTAGTTGTCCTGATGCTAACCCTACTTGTCCTGACGCTAACCCTAGTTGTCCTGACGCTAACCCTAGTTGTCCTGACGCTAACCCTAGTTGTCCTGACTCTAACCCTAGTTGTCCTAACGCTAACCCTACATGTCCTGACGCTAACCCTAGTTGTCCTGACGCTAACCCTAGTTGTCCTGATGCTAACCCTAGTTGTCCTGACGCTAACCCTAGATGTCCTGACGCTAACCCTACTTGTCCTGACGCTAACCCTGGTTGTCCTGACGCTAACCCTAGTTGTCCTGACGCTAACCCTACTTGTCCTGACGCTAACCCTAGTTGTCCTGACGCTAACCCTAGTTGTCCTGACGCTAACCCTACTTGTCATGACGCTAACCCTACTTGTCCTGACGCTAACTCTAGTTGTCCTGACGCTAACCCTAGTTGTCCTGACGCTAACCCTAGTTGTCCTGACGCTAACACTAATTGTCCTGACGCTAACCCTAGTTGTCCTGACGCTAACCCTACTTGTCCTGACGCTAACCCTAGTTGTCCTGACGCTAACCCTAGTTGTCCTGACGCTAACCCTAGTTGTCCTGACGCTAACCCTAGTTGTCCTGATGCTAACACTAGTTGTCCTGACGCTAACCCTAGTTGTCCTGACGCTAACACTAATTGTCCTGACGCTAACCCTAGTTGTCCTGACGCTAACCCTAGTTGTCCTGACGCTAACCCTACTTGTCCTGACGCTAACCCTAGTTGTCCTGACGCTAACCCTAGTTGTCCTGACGCTAACCCTAGTTGTCCTGATGCTAACACTAGTTGTCCTGACGCTAACCCTAGTTGTCCTGACGCTAACCCTAGTCGTCCTGACGCTAACCCTAGTCGTCCTGACGCTAACCCTAGTCGTCCTGACGCTAACCCTAGTTGTCCTGACGCTAACCCTAGTTGTCCTGACGCTAACCCTACTTGTCCTGACGCTAACCCTACTTGTCCTGACGCTAACCCTAGTTGTCCTGACGCTAACCCAAGTTGTCCTGACGCTAAGCCTAGTTGTCCTGACGCTAACCCTAGTTGTCCTGACGCTAACCCTAGTTGTCCTGACGCTAACCCTACTTGTCCTGACGCTAACCCTAGTTGTCCTGACGCTAACCCTAGTTGTCCTGACGCTAACCCTAGTTGTCCTGACTCTAACCCTAGTTGTCCTGACGCTAACCCTACATGTCCTGACGCTAACCCTAGTTGTCCTGACGCTAACCCTAGTTGTCCTGATGCTAACCCTAGTTGTCCTGACGCTAACCCTAGATGTCCTGACGCTAACCCTACTTGTCCTGACGCTAACCCTGGTTGTCCTGACGCTAACCCTGGTTGTCCTGACGCTAACCCTAGTTGTCCTGACGCTAACCCTAGTTGTCCTGACGCTAACCCTAGTTGTCCTGACGCTAACCCTAGTTGTCCTGACGCTAACCCTAGTTGTCCTGATGCTAACCCTAGTTGTCCTGACGCTAACCCTACTTGTCCTGACGCTAACCCTACTTGTCCTGACGCTAACCCTAGTTGTCCTGACGCTAACCCTAGTTGTCCTGACGCTAACCCTACTTGTCCTGACGCTAACCCTAGTTGTCCTGACGCTAACCCTACTTGTCCTGACGCTAACCCTAGTTGTCCTGACGCTAACCCTACTTGTCATGACGCTAACCCTACTTGTCCTGATGCTAACCCTAGTTGTCCTGACGCTAACCCTAGTTGTCCTGACGCTAACCCTAGTTGTCCTGACGCTAACACTAATTGTCCTGACGCTAACCCTACTTGTCCTGACGCTAACCCTAGTTGTCCTGACGCTAACCCTACTTGTCCTGACGCTAACCCTAGTTGTCCTGACGCTAACCCTAGTTGTCCTGACGCTAACCCTAGTTGTCCTGATGCTAACACTAGTTGTCCTGACGCTAACCCTAGTTGTCCTGACGCTAACACTAATTGTCCTGACGCTAACCCTAGTTGTCCTGACGCTAACCCTAGTTGTCCTGACGCTAACCCTACTTGTCCTGACGCTAACCCTAGTTGTCCTGACGCTAACCCTAGTTGTCCTGACGCTAACCCTAGTTGTCCTGATGCTAACACTAGTTGTCCTGACGCTACCCCTAGTTGTCCTGACGCTAACCCTAGTCGTCCTGACGCTAACCCTAGTCGTCCTGACGCTAACCCTAGTCGTCCTGACGCTAACCCTAGTTGTCCTGACGCTAACCCTAGTTGTCCTGACGCTAACCCTACTTGTCCTGACGCTAACCCTACTTGTCCTGACGCTAACCCTAGTTGTCCTGACGCTAACCCAAGTTGTCCTGACGCTAAGCCTAGTTGTCCTGACGCTAACCCTAGTTGTCCTGACGCTAACCCTAGTTGTCCTGACGCTAACCCTAGTTGAAATGACGCTAACCCTAATTGTCCTGACGCTAACCCTAGTTGTCCTGATGCTAACCCTAGTTGTCCTGACGCTAACCCTACTTGTCCTGACGCTAACCCTAGTTGTCCTGACGCTAACCCTAGTTGTCCTGACGCTAAGCCTAGTTGTCCTGACGCTAACCCTAGTTGAAATGACGCTAACCCTAGTTGTCCTGACGCTAACCCTAGTTGTCCTGACGCTAACCCTACATGTCCTGACGCTAACCCTAGTTGTCCTGACGCTAACCCTAGTTGTCCTGACGCTAACCCTAGTTGTCCTGACGCTAACCCTACATGTCCTGACGCTAACCCTACATGTCCTGACGCTAACCCTAGTTGTCCTGACGCTAACCCTAGTTGTCCTGACGCTAACCCTAGTTGTCCTGACGCTAACCCTAGTTGTCGTGACGCTAACCCTAGTTGTCCTGACGCTAACCCTAGTTGTGACGCTAACCCTAGTTGTCCTGACGCTAACCCTAGTTGTCCTGACGGTAACCCTAGTTGTCCTGACGCTAACCCTAGTTGAAATGACGCTAACCCTAGTTGTCCTGACGCTAACCCTAGTTGTCCTGACGCTAACCCTAGTTGTCCTGACGCTAACCCTACTTGTCCTGACGCTAACCCTAGTTGTCCTGACGCTAACCCTACTTGTCCTGACGCTAACCCTAGTTGTCCTGATGCTAACCCTACTTGTCCTGACGCTAACCCTAGTTGTCCTGACGCTAACCCTAGTTGTCCTGACGCTAACCCTAGTTGTCCTGACGCTAACCCTACTTGTCCTGACGCTAACCCTAGTTGTCCTGACGCTAACCCTACTTGTCCTGACGCTAACCCTAGTTGTCCTGACGCTAACCCTAGTTGTCCTGACGCTAAGCCTAGTTGTCCTGACGCTAACCCTAGTTGAAATGACGCTAACCCTAGTTGTCCTGACGCTAACCCTAGTTGTCCTGACGCTAACCCTAGTTGTCCTGACGCTAACCCTAGTTGTCCTGACGCTAACCCTAGTTGTCCTGACGCTAACCCTAGTTGTCCTGACGCTAACCCTAGTTGTCGTGACGCTAACCCTAGTTGTCCTGACGCTAACCCTAGTTGTGACGCTAACCCTAGTTGTCCTGACGCTAACCCTAGTTGTCCTGACGCTAACCCTAGTTGTCCTGACGCTAACCCTAGTTGAAATGACGCTAACCCTAGTTGTCCTGACGCTAACCCTAGTTGTCCTGACGCTAACCCTAGTTGTCCTGACGCTAACCCTACTTGTCCTGACGCTAACCCTAGTTGTCCTGACGCTAACCCTACTTGTCCTGACGCTAACCCTAGTTGTCCTGACGCTAACCCTAGTTGTGACGCTAACCCTAGTTGTCCTGACGCTAACCCTAGTTGTCCTGACGCTAACCCTAGTTGTCCTGACGCTAACCCTAGTTGAAATGACGCTAACCCTAGTTGTCCTGATGCTAACCCTAGTTGTCCTGACGCTAACCCTAGTTGTCCTGACGCTAACCCTACTTGTCCTGACGCTAACCCTAGTTGTCCTGACGCTAACCCTACTTGTCCTGACGCTAACCCTAGTTGTCCTGACGCTAACCCTACTTGTCCTGACGCTAACCCTAGTTGTCCTGACGCTAACCCTAGTTGTCCTGACGCTAACCCTACTTGTCCTGACGCTAACCCTAGTTGTCCTGACGCTAACCCTAGTTGTCCTGACGCTAACCCTACTTGTCATGACGCTAACCCTACTTGTCCTGACGCTAACCCTAGTTGTCCTGACGCTAACCCTAGTTGTCCTGACGCTAACCCTAGTTGTCCTGACGCTAACACTAATTGTCCTGACGCTAACCCTAGTTGTCCTGACGCTAACCCTACTTGTCCTGACGCTAACCCTAGTTGTCCTGACGCTAACCCTAGTTGTCGTGACGCTAACCCTAGTTGTCCTGACGCTAAACCTAGTTGTCCTGACGCTAACCCTAGTTGAAATGACGCTAACCCTAGTTGTCCTGACGCTAACCCTAGTTGTCCTGACGCTAACCCTACTTGTCCTGACGCTAACCCTAGTTGTCCTGACGCTAACCCTACTTGTCCTGACGCTAACCCTAGTTGTCCTGACGCTAACCCTACTTGTCCTGACGCTAACCCTAGTTGTCCTGACGCTAACCCTAGTTGTCCTGACGCTAAGCCTAGTTGTCCTGACGCTAACCCTAGTTGAAATGACGCTAACCCTAGTTGTCCTGACGCTAACCCTAGTTGTCCTGACGCTAACCCTAGTTGTCCTGACGCTAACCCTACATGTCCTGACGCTAACCCTAGTTGTCCTGACGCTAACCCTAGTTGTCCTGACGCTAACCCTAGTTGTCCTGACGCTAACCCTAGTTGTCGTGACGCTAACCCTAGTTGTCCTGATGCTAACCCTAGTTGTGACGCTAACCCTAGTTGTCCTGATGCTAACCCTAGTTGTCCTGACGCTAACCCTAGTTGTCCTGACGCTAACCCTAGTTGAAATGACGCTAACCCTAGTTGTCCTGACGCTAACCCTAGTTGTCCTGACGCTAACCCTAGTTGTCCTGACGCTAACCCTACTTGTCCTGACGCTAACCCTAGTTGTCCTGACGCTAACCCTACTTGTCCTGACGCTAACCCTAGTTGTCCTGACGCTAACCCTACTTGTCCTGACGCTAACCCTAGTTGTCCTGACGCTAACCCTAGTTGTCCTGACGCTAACCCTAGTTGTCCTGACGCTAACCCTACTTGTCCTGACGCTAACCCTAGTTGTCCTGACGCTAACCCTACTAGTCCTGACGCTAACCCTAGTTGTCCTGACGCTAACCCTAGTTGTCCTGACGCTAAGCCTAGTTGTCCTGACGCTAACCCTAGTTGAAATGACGCTAACCCTAGTTGTCCTGACGCTAACCCTAGTTGTCCTGACGCTAACCCTAGTTGTCCTGACGCTAACCCTAGTTGTCCTGACGCTAACCCTAGTTGTCCTGACGCTAACCCTAGTTGTCGTGACGCTAACCCTAGTTGTCCTGACGCTAACCCTAGTTGTGACGCTAACCCTAGTTGTCCTGACGCTAACCCTAGTTGTCCTGACGCTAACCCTAGTTGTCCTGACGCTAACCCTAGTTGAAATGACGCTAACCCTAGTTGTCCTGACGCTAACCCTAGTTGTCCTGACGCTAACCCTAGTTGTCCTGACGCTAACCCTACTTGTCCTGACGCTAACCCTAGTTGTCCTGACGCTAACCCTACTTGTCCTGACGCTAACCCTAGTTGTCCTGACGCTAACCCTAGTTGTCCTGACGCTAACCCTAGTTGTCCTGACGCTAACCCTACTTGTCCTGACGCTAACCCTAGTTGTCCTGACGCTAACCCTACTTGTCCTGACGCTAACCCTAGTTGTCCTGACGCTAACCCTACTTGTCCTGACGCTAACCCTAGTTGTCCTGACGCTAACCCTAGTTGTCCTGACGCTAAGCCTAGTTGTCCTGACGCTAACCCTAGTTGAAATGACGCTAACCCTAGTTGTCCTGACGCTAACCCTAGTTGTCCTGACGCTAACCCTACATGTCCTGACGCTAACCCTAGTTGTCCTGACGCTAACCCTAGTTGTCCTGACGCTAACCATAGTTGTCCTGACGCTAACCCTAGTTGTCGTGACGCTAACCCTAGTTGTCCTGACGCTAACCCTAGTTGTGACGCTAACCCTAGTTGTCCTGACGCTAACCCTAGTTGTCCTGACGCTAACCCTAGTTGTCCTGACGCTAACCCTAGTTGAAATGACGCTAACCCTAGTTGTCCTGACGCTAACCCTAGTTGTCCTGACGCTAACCCTAGTTGTCCTGACGCTAACCCTACTTGTCCTGACGCTAACCCTACTTGTCCTGACGCTAACCCTACTTGTCCTGACGATAACCCTAGTTGTCCTGACGCTAACCCTACTTGTCCTGACGCTAACCCTAGTTGTCCTGACGCTAACCCTAGTTGTCCTGACGCTAACCCTACTTGTCCTGACGCTAACCCTAGTTGTCCTGACGCTAACCCTAGTTGTCCTGACGCTAACCCTACTTGTCATAACGCTAACCCTACTTGTCCTGACGCTAACCCTACTTGTCCTGACGCTAACCCTAGTTGTCCTGACGCTAACCCTAGTTGTCCTGACGCTAACACTAATTGTCCTGACGCTAACCCTAGTTGTCCTGACGCTAACCCTACTTGTCCTGACGCTAACCCTAGTTGTCCTGACGCTAACCCTAGTTGTCCTGACGCTAACCCTAGTTGTCCTGACGCTAACACTAGTTGTCCTAACGCTAACCCTAGTTGTCCTGACGCTAACCCTAGTCGTCCTGATGCTAACCCTAGTCGTCCTGACGCTAACCCTAGTCGTCCTGATGCTAACCCTAGTTGTCCTGACGCTAACCCTAGTTGTCCTGACGCTAACCCTACTTGTCCTGACGCTAACCCTACTTGTCCTGACGCTAACCCTACTTGTCCTGACGCTAACCCTAGTTGTCCTGAAGCTAACCCTAGTTGTCCTGACGCTATCCCTAGTTGTCCTGACGCTAACTCTAGTTGTCCTGACGCTAACCCTAGTTGTCCTGACGCTAACCCTAGTTGTCCTGACGCTAGCCCTAGTTGTCCTGACGCTAACCCTAGTTGTCCTGACGCTAACCCTTGTTGAAATGACGCTAACCCTAGTTGTCCTGACGCTAACCCTAGTTGTCCTGACGCTAACCCTAGTTGTCCTGACGCTAACCCTACTTGTCCTGACGCTAACCCTAGTTGTCCTGACGCTAACCCTAGTTGTCCTGACGCTAACCATAGTTGTCCTGTCGCTAACCCTACATGTTCTGACGCTAACCCTAGTTGTCCTGACGCTAACCCTAGTTGTCCTGACGCTAACCCTAGTTGTCCTGACGCTAACCCTAGTTGTCCTGACGCTAACCCTAGTTGTCCTGACGCTAACCCTAGTTGTGACGCTAACCCTAGTTGTCCTGATGCTAACCCTAGTTGTCCTGACGCTAACCCTAGTTGTCCTGACGCTAACCCTAGTTGTCCTGATGCTAACCCTACTTGTCCTGACGCTAACCCTACTTGTCCTGACGCTAACCTTACTTGTCCTGACGCTAACCCTAGTTGTCCTGACGCTAACCCTAGTTGTCCTGACGCTAACTCTAGTTGTCCTGACGCTAACCCTAGTTGTCCTGACGCTAACCCTCGTTGTCCTGACGCTAACCCTAGTTGAAATGACGCTAACCCTAGTTGTCCTGACGCTAACCCTAGTTGTCCTGACGCTAACCCTACTTGTCCTGACGCTAACCCTAGTTGTCCTGACGCTAACCCTAGTTGTCCTGACGCTAACCCTAGTTGTCCTGACGCTAACCCTACATGTCCTGATGCTAACCCTAGTTGTCCTGACGCTAACCCTAGTTGTCCTGACGCTAACCCTACTTGTCCTGATGCTAACCCTAGTTGTCCTGACGCTAACCCTAGTTGTTCTGACGCTAACCCTACTTGTCCTGACGCTAACCCTAGTTGTCCTGACGCTAACCCTAGTTGTCCTGACGCTAACCCTACTTGACCTGACGCTAACCCTAGTTGTCCTGACGCTAACCCTACTTGTCCTGACGCTAACCCTAGTTGTCCTGATGCTAACCCTAGTTGTCCTGACGCTAACCCTAGTTGTCCTGACGCTAACTCTACTTGTCCTGACGCTAACCCTAGTTTTCCTGACGCTAACCCTAGTTGTCCTGACGCTAACCCTACTTGTTCTGACGCTAACCCTAGTTGTCCTGACGCAAACCCTAGTTGTCCTGACGCTAACCCTACTTGTCCTGACGCTAACCCTAGTTGTCCTGATGCTAACCCTAGTTGTCCTGACGCTAACCCTACTTGTCCTGATGCTAACCCTAGTTGTCCTGACGCTAACCCTAGTTGTCCTGACGCTAACCCTAGTTGTCCTGATGCTAACCCTAGTTGTCCTGACGCTAACCCTAGTTGAAATGACGCTAACCCTAGTTGTCCTGACGCTAACCCTAGTTGTCCTGACGCTAACCCTAGTTGTCCTGACGCTAACCCTAGTTGTCCTGACGCTAACCCTAGTTGTCCTGACGCTAACCCTAGTTGTCATGACGCTAACCCTAGTTGTGACGCTAACCCTAGTTGTCCTGACGCTAACCCTAGTTGTCCTGACGCTAACCCTACTTGTCCTGACGCTAACCCTACTTGTCCTGACGCTAACCCTAGTTGTCCTGACGCTAACCCTAGTTGTCCTGACGCTAACTCTAGTTGTCCTGACAAAATATTGGCTGAAAACGACTAAATATCAAGGACTCATTGGGCGAATCGCTCTGGAACTGAAATCCTAACGCTCACTGACATTTGCCCTATCTGAAAGTCTGATAAACGCCGGAAAAATGGCTAAGTCCAAAAAATAATTTTTTTCAACTTTTTTAAATTTTACCCCCGTGGGATATATATTTTACCCACACACATTTGGAACTCTCCTGGGGTACCCTCACACATATTATTCCCTCATTTAGTGGATATTTTCACAAAAAAGTGAAATTTTCAAAAATCCAAAATATTGTCTGAAAACGACTAAATATCAAGGACTCATTGGGCAAATCGCTCTGGAACTGAAATCGGAACGCTCACTGACATTTGCCCTATCTGAAAGTCTGATAAACGCCGGAAAAATGACTAAGTCCAAAAAAAAAATTTTTTCAACTTTTTTCAATTTTACCCCCGTGGGATATGTATTCTACCCACACACATTTGGAACACTCCTGGGGTACCCTCACACATATTATTCCCTCATTTAGTGGATATTTTCACAAAAAAGTGAAATTTTCAAAAATCCAAAATATTGGCTGAAAACGACTAAATATCAAGGACTCATTGGGCGAATCACTCTGGAACTGAAATCGGAACGCTCACTGACATTTGCCCTATCTGAAAGTCTGATAAACGCCGGAAAAATGACTAAGTCCAAAAAAAAAATGTTTTCAACTTTTTTCAATTTTACCCCGTGGGATATATATTCTACCCACACACATTTGGAACTCTTCTGGGGTACCCTCACACATATTATTCCCTCATTTAGTGGATATTTTCACAAAAACGTGAATTTTTCAAAAATCCAGAAAATTGGCTGAAAACAACTAAATATCAAGGACTCATTGGGCGAATCACTCTGGAACTGAAATCGGAACGCTCACTAACATTTGCCCTATCTGAAAGTCTGATAAACGCCGGAAAAATGGCTAAGTCCAAAAAATAATTTTTTTAAACTTTTTTAAATTTTACCCCCGTGGGATATATATTTTACCCACACACATTTGGTACTCTCCTGGGGTGCCCTCACGCATATTATTCCCTCATTTAGTGGATATTTTCACAAAAAAGTGAAATTTTCAAAAATCCAGAAAATTGGCTGAAAATGACTAAATATCAAGGACTCATTGGGCGAAACGCTCTGGAACTGAAATCGGAACGCTCACTGACATTTGCCCTATCTGAAAGTCTGATAAACGCCGGAAAAATGGCTAAGTCCAAAAAAAAAAATGTTCAACTTTTTTCAATTTTACCCCCGTGGGATATATATTCTACCCACACACATTTGGAACATCTCCTGGGCTACCCTCACACATATTATTCCCTCATTTAGTGGATATTTTCACAAAAAAGTGAATTTTTCAAAAATCCAGAAAATTTGCTGAAAACGACTAAATATCAAGGACTCATTGGGCGAATCGCTCTGGAACTGAAATCGGAACGCTCACTGACATTTGCCCTATCTGAAAGTCTGATAAACGCCGGAAAAATGACTAAGTCCAAAAAAAAAATTTTTTCAACTTTTTTCAATTTTACCCCCGTGGGATATGTATTCTACCCACACACATTTGGAACACTCCTGGGGTACCCTCACACATATTATTCCCTCATTTAGTGGATATTTTCACAAAAAAGTGAAATTTTCAAAAATCCAAAATATTGGCTGAAAACGACTAAATATCAAGGACTCATTGGGCGAATCACTCTGGAACTGAAATCGGAACGCTCACTGACATTTGCCCTATCTGAAAGTCTGATAAACGCCGGAAAAATGACTAAGTCCAAAAAAAAAATGTTTTCAACTTTTTTCAATTTTACCCCGTGGGATATATATTCTACCCACACACATTTGGAACTCTTCTGGGGTACCCTCACACATATTATTCCCTCATTTAGTGGATATTTTCACAAAAACGTGAATTTTTCAAAAATCCAGAAAATTGGCTGAAAACAACTAAATATCAAGGACTCATTGGGCGAATCACTCTGGAACTGAAATCGGAACGCTCACTAACATTTGCCCTATCTGAAAGTCTGATAAACGCCGGAAAAATGGCTAAGTCCAAAAAATAATTTTTTTAAACTTTTTTAAATTTTACCCCCGTGGGATATATATTTTACCCACACACATTTGGAACTCTCCTGGGGTGCCCTCACGCATATTATTCCCTCATTTAGTGGATATTTTCACAAAAAAGTGAAATTTTCAAAAATCCAGAAAATTGGCTGAAAATGACTAAATATCAAGGACTCATTGGGCGAAACGCTCTGGAACTGAAATCGGAACGCTCACTGACATTTGCCCTATCTGAAAGTCTGATAAACGCCGGAAAAATGGCTAAGTCCAAAAAAAAAAATGTTCAACTTTTTTCAATTTTACCCCCGTGGGATATATATTCTACCCACACACATTTGGAACATCTCCTGGGCTACCCTCACACATATTATTCCCTCATTTAGTGGATATTTTCACAAAAAAGTGAATTTTTCAAAAATCCAGAAAATTTGCTGAAAACGACTAAATATCAAGGACTCATTGGGCGAATCGCTCTGGAACTGAAATCGGAACGCTCACTGACATTTGCCCTATCCGAAAGTCTGATAAACGCCGGAAAAATGACTAAGTCCAAAAAAAAACATTTTTCAACTTTTTTAAATTTTACCCCTGTGGGATATATATTCAACCCACACACATTTGGAACTCTCCTGGGGTACCCTCACACATATTATTCCCTCATTTAGTGGATATTTTCACAAAAAATTGAAATTTTCAAAAATCCAAAATATTGGCTGAAAACGACTAAATGTCAAGGACTCATTGGGCGAAGTGCTCTGGAACTGAAATCGGAATGCTCACTGACATTTGCCCTATCTGAAAGTCTGATAAACACCGGAAAAATGGCTAAGTCCAAAAAAAATAATTTTTCAACTTTTTTCAATTTTACCCCCGTGGGATATATATTCTACCCACACACATTTGGAACATCTCCTGGGCTACCCTCACACATATTATTCCCTCATTTAGTGGATATTTTCACAAAAAAGTGAAATTTTCAAAAATCCAGAAAATTGGCTGAAAACGACTAAATATCAAGGACTCATTTGGCGAATCACTCTGGAACTGAAATCGGAACGCTCACTGACATTTGCCCTATCTGAAAGTCTGATAAACGCCGGAAAAATGACTAAGTCCAAAAAAAAATATTTTTCAACTTTTTTCAATTTTACCCCTGTGGGATATATATTCAACCCACACACATTTGGAACTCTCCTGGGGTACCCTCACACATATTATTCCCTCATTTAGTGGATATTTTCACAAAAAAGTGAAATTTTCAAAAATCCAAAATATTGGCTGAAAACGACTAAATATCAAGGACTCATTGGGCGAATCGCTCTGGAACTGAAATCGGAACGCTCACTGACATTTGCCCTATCTGAAAGTCTGATAAACGCCGAAAAAATTACTAAGTCCAAAAAAATAATTTTTTCATCTTTTTTCAATTTTACCCCCGTGGGATATATATTCTACCCACACACATTTGGAACACTCCTGGGGTACCCTCACACATATTATTCCCTCATTTAGTGGATATTTTCACAAAAAAGTGAAATTTTCAAAAATCCAAAATATTGGCTGAAAACGACTAAATATCAAGGACTCATTGGGCGAATCGCTCTGGAACTGAAATCGGAACGCTCACTGACATTTGCCCTATCTGAAAGTCTGATAAACGCCGGAAAAATGACTAAGTCCAAAAAAAAATATTTTTCAACTTTTTTCAATTTTACCCCTGTGGGATATATATTCAACCCACACACATTTGGAACTCTCCTGGGGTACCCTCACACATATTATTCCCTCATTTAGTGGATATTTTCACAAAAAAGTGAAATTTTCAAAAATCCAAAATATTGGCTGAAAACGACTAAATATCAAGGACTCATTGGGCGAATCGCTCTGGAACTGAAATCGGAACGCTCACTGACATTTGCCCTATCTGAAAGTCTGATAAACGCCGGAAAAATTACTACGTCCAAAAAAAATTTTTTTTCAACTTTTTTCAATTTTACCCCCGTGGGATATATATTTTACCCACACACATTTGGAACTCTCCTGGGGTACCCTCACACATATTATTCCCTCATTTAGTGGATATTTTCACAAAAAAGTGAATTTTTCAAAAATCCAGAAAATTGGCTGAAAACGACTAAATATCAAGGACTCATTGGGCGAATCGCTCTGGAACTGAAATCGGAACGCTCACTGACATTTGCCCTATCCGAAAGTCTGATAAACGCCGGAAAAATGACTAAGTCCAAAAAAAAACATTTTTCAACTTTTTTAAATTTTACCCCTGTGGGATATATATTCAACCCACACACATTTGGAACTCTCCTGGGGTACCCTCACACATATTATTCCCTCATTTAGTGGATATTTTCACAAAAAATTGAAATTTTCAAAAATCCAAAATATTGGCTGAAAACGACTAAATGTCAAGGACTCATTGGGCGAAGTGCTCTGGAACTGAAATCGGAATGCTCACTGACATTTGCCCTATCTGAAAGTCTGATAAACACCGGAAAAATGGCTAAGTCCAAAAAAAATAATTTTTCAACTTTTTTCAATTTTACCCCCGTGGGATATATATTCTACCCACACACATTTGGAACATCTCCTGGGCTACCCTCACACATATTATTCCCTCATTTAGTGGATATTTTCACAAAAAAGTGAAATTTTCAAAAATCCAGAAAATTGGCTGAAAACGACTAAATATCAAGGACTCATTTGGCGAATCACTCTGGAACTGAAATCGGAACGCTCACTGACATTTGCCCTATCTGAAAATCTGATAAACGCCGGAAAAATGACTAAGTCCAAAAAAAAAATTTTTAAACTTTTTTCAATTTTACCCCCGTGGGATATATATTCTACCCACACACATTTGGAACTCTCCTGGGCTACCCTCACACATATTATTCCCTCATTTAGTGGATATTTTCACAAAAAAGTGAAATTTTCAAAAATCCAGAAAATTGGCTGAAAATGACTAAATATCAAGGACTCATTGGGCGAATCGCTCTGGAACTGAAATCGGAACGCTCACTGACATTTGCCCTATCTGAAAGTCTGATAAACACCGAAAAAATTACTAAGTCCAAAAAAATAATTTTTTCATCTTTTTTCAATTTTACCCCCGTGGGATATATATTCTACCCACACACATTTGGAACACTCCTGGGGTACCCTCACACATATTATTCCCTCATTTAGTGGATATTTTCACAAAAAAGTGAAATTTTCAAAAATCCAAAATATTGGCTGAAAACGACTAAATATCAAGGACTCATTGGGCGAATCGCTCTGGAACTGAAATCGGAACGCTCACTGACATTTGCCCTATCTGAAAGTCTGATAAACGCCGGAAAAATGACTAAGTCCAAAAAAAAATATTTTTCAACTTTTTTCAATTTTACCCCTGTGGGATATATATTCAACCCACACACATTTGGAACTCTCCTGGGGTACCCTCACAAATATTATTCCCTCATTTAGTGGATATTTTCACAAAAAAGTGAAATTTTCAAAAATCCAAAATATTGGCTGAAAACAACTAAATATCAAGGACTCATTGGGCGAATCGCTCTGGAACTGAAATCGGAACGCTCACTGACATTTGCCCTATCTGAAAGTCTGATAAACGCCGGAAAAATTACTACGTCCAAAAAAAATTTTTTTTCAACTTTTTTCAATTTTACCCCCGTGGGATATATATTTTACCCACACACATTTGGAACTCTCCTGGGGTACCCTCACACATATTATTCCCTCATTTAGTGGATATTTTCACAAAAAAGTGAATTTTTCAAAAATCCAGAAAATTGGCTGAAAACGACTAAATATCAAGGACTCATTGGGCGAATCGCTCTGGAACTGAAATCGGAACGCTCACTGACATTTGCCCTATCCGAAAGTCTGATAAACGCCGGAAAAATGACTAAGTCCAAAAAAAAACATTTTTCAACTTTTTTAAATTTTACCCCTGTGGGATATATATTCAACCCACACACATTTGGAACTCTCCTGGGGTACCCTCACACATATTATTCCCTCATTTAGTGGATATTTTCACAAAAAAGTGAAATTTTCAAAAATCCAAAATATTGGCTGAAAACGACTAAATGTCAAGGACTCATTGGGCGAAGTGCTCTGGAACTGAAATCGGAATGCTCACTGACATTTGCCCTATCTGAAAGTCTGATAAACACCGGAAAAATGGCTAAGTCCAAAAAAAATAATTTTTCAACTTTTTTCAATTTTACCCCCGTGGGATATATATTCTACCCACACACATTTGGAACATCTCCTGGGCTACCCTCACACATATTATTCCCTCATTTAGTGGATATTTTCACAAAAAAGTGAAATTTTCAAAAATCCAGAAAATTGGCTGAAAACGACTAAATATCAAGGACTCATTTGGCGAATCACTCTGGAACTGAAATCGGAACGCTCACTGACATTTGCCCTATCTGAAAATCTGATAAACGCCGGAAAAATGACTAAGTCCAAAAAAAAAATGTTTCAACTTTTTTCAATTTTACCCCCGTGGGATATATATTCTACCCACACACATTTGGAACTCTCCTGGGCTACCCTCACACATATTATTCCCTCATTTAGTGGATATTTTCACAAAAAAGTGAAATTTTCAAAAATCCAGAAAATTGGCTGAAAATGACTAAATATCAAGGACTCATTGGGCGAATCGCTCTGGAACTGAAATCGGAACGCTCACTGACATTTGCCCTATCTGAAAGTCTGATAAACACCGAAAAAATTACTAAGTCCAAAAAAATAATTTTTTCATCTTTTTTCAATTTTACCCCCGTGGGATATATATTCTACCCACACACATTTGGAACACTCCTGGGGTACCCTCACACATATTATTCCCTCATTTAGTGGATATTTTCACAAAAAAGTGAAATTTTCAAAAATCCAAAATATTGGCTGAAAACGACTAAATATCAAGGACTCATTGGGCGAATCGCTCTGGAACTGAAATCGGAACGCTCACTGACATTTGCCCTATCTGAAAGTCTGATAAACGCCGGAAAAATGACTAAGTCCAAAAAAAAATATTTTTCAACTTTTTTCAATTTTACCCCTGTGGGATATATATTCAACCCACACACATTTGGAACTCTCCTGGGGTACCCTCACACATATTATTCCCTCATTTAGTGGATATTTTCACAAAAAAGTGAAATTTTCAAAAATCCAAAATATTGGCTGAAAACGACTAAATATCAAGGACTCATTGGGCGAATCGCTCTGGAACTGAAATCGGAACGCTCACTGACATTTGCCCTATCTGAAAGTCTGATAAACGCCGAAAAAATTACTAAGTCCAAAAAAATAATTTTTTCATCTTTTTTCAATTTTACCCCCGTGGGATATATATTCTACCCACACACATTTGGAACACTCCTGGGGTACCCTCACACATATTATTCCCTCATTTAGTGGATATTTTCACAAAAAAGTGAAATTTTCAAAAATCCAAAATATTGGCTGAAAACGACTAAATATCAAGGACTCATTGGGCGAATCGCTCTGGAACTGAATTCGGAACGCTCACTGACATTTGCACTATCTGAAAGTCTGATAAACGCCAGAAAAATTACTAAGTCCAAAAAAATGTTTTTTTCAACTTTTTTCAATTTTACCCCCGTGGGATATATATTTTACCCACACACATTTGGAACTCTCCTGGGGTACCCTCACACATATTATTCCCTCATTTAGTGGATATTTTCACAAAAAAGTGTATTTTTCAAAAATCCAGAAAATTGGCTGAAAACGACTAAATATCAAGGATTCATTGGGCGAATCGCTCTGGAACTGAAATCGGAACGCTCACTGACATTTCCCCTATCTGAAAGTCTGATAAACGCCGGAAAAATGAATAAGTCCAAAAAAATTTTTTTTTCAACTTTTTTCAATTTTACTCCCGTGGGATATATATTTTACCCACACACATTTGGAACTCTCCTGGGGTACCCTCACACATATTATTCCCTCATTTAGTGGATATTTTCACAAAAAAGTGAATTTTTCAAAAATCCAGAAAATTGGCTGAAAACGACTAAATATCAAGGACTCATTGGGCGAATCGCTCTGGAACTGAAATCGGAACGCTCACTGACATTTGCCCTATCTGAAAATCTGATAAACGCCGGAAAAATGACTAAGTCCAAAAAAAAAATTTTTTCAACTTTTTTCAATTTTACCCCCGTGGGATATGTATTCTACCCACACACATTTGGAACACTCCTGGGGTACCCTCACACATATTATTCCCTCATTTAGTGGATATTTTCACAAAAAAGTGAAATTTTCAAAAATCCAAAATATTGGCTGAAAACGACTAAATATCAAGGACTCATTGGGCGAATCGCTCTGGAACTGAAATCGGAACGCTCACTGACATTTGCCCTATCTGAAAGTCTGATAAACGCCGGAAAAATGACTAAGTCCAAAAAAAAAATTTTTTCAACTTTTTTCAATTTTACCCCCGTGGGATATGTATTCTACCCACACACATTTGGAACACTCCTGGGGTACCCTCACACATATTATTCCCTCATTTAGTGGATATTTTCACAAAAAAGTGAAATTTTCAAAAATCCAAAATATTGGCTGAAAACGACTAAATATCAAGGACTCATTGGGCAAATCGCTCTGGAGCTGAAATCGGAACGCTCACTGACATTTGCCCTATCTGAAAGTCTGATAAACGCCGGAAAAATGACTAAGTCCCAAAAAAAAATTTTTTCAACTTTTTTCAATTTTACCCCCGTGGGATATATATTCTACCCACACACATTTGGAACTCTCCTGGGCTACCCTCACACATATTATTCCCTCATTTAGTGGATATTTTTTTAAAAAAAGTGAATTTTTCAAAAATTCAGAAAATTGGCTGAAAACGACTAAATATCAAGGATTCATTGGGCGAATCGCTCTGGAACTGAAATCGGAACGCTCACTGACATTTGCCCTATCTGAAAGTCTGATAAACGCCGGAAAAATTACTAAGTCCAAAAAAATTTTTTTTTCAACTTTTTTCAATTTTACCCCTGTGGGATATATATTCAACCCACACACATTTGGAACTCTCCTGGGGTACCCTCACACATATTATTCCCTCATTTAGTGGATATTTTCACAAAAAAGTGAAATTTTCAAAAATCCAAAATATTGGCTGAAAACGACTAAATGTCAAGGACTCATTGGGCGAATCGCTCTGGAACTGAATTCGGAACGCTCACTGACATTTGCACTATCTGAAAGTCTGATAAACGCCAGAAAAATTACTAAGTCCAAAAAAATGTTTTTTTCAACTTTTTTCAATTTTACCCCCGTGGGATATATATTTTACCCACACACATTTGGAACTCTCCTGGGGTACCCTCACACATATTATTCCCTCATTTAGTGGATATTTTCACAAAAAAGTGAAATTTTCAAAAATCCAAAATATTGGCTGAAAACGACTAAATGTCAAGGACTCATTGGGCGAATCGCTCTGGAACTGAATTCGGAACGCTCACTGACATTTGCACTATCTGAAAGTCTGATAAACGCCAGAAAAATTACTAAGTCCAAAAAAATGTTTTTTTCAACTTTTTTCAATTTTACCCCCGTGGGATATATATTTTACCCACACACATTTGGAACTCTCCTGGGGTACCCTCACACATATTATTCCCTCATTTAGTGGATATTTTCACAAAAAAGTGTATTTTTCAAAAATCCAGAAAATTGGCTGAAAACGACTAAATATCAAGGATTCATTGGGCGAATCGCTCTGGAACTGAAATCGGAACGCTCACTGACATTTGCCCTATCTGAAAGTCTGATAAACGCCGGAAAAATTAATAAGTCCAAAAAAATTTTTTTTTCAACTTTTTTCAATTTTACTCCCGTGGGATATATATTTTACCCACACACATTTGGAACTCTCCTGGGGTACCCTCACACATATTATTCCCTCATTTAGTGGATATTTTCACAAAAAAGTGAATTTTTCAAAAATCCAGAAAATTGGCTGAAAACGACTAAATATCAAGGACTCATTGGGCGAATCGCTCTGGAACTGAAATCGGAACGCTCACTGACATTTGCCCTATCTGAAAATCTGATAAACGCCGGAAAAATGACTAAGTCCAAAAAAAAAATTTTTTCAACTTTTTTCAATTTTACCCCCGTGGGATATGTATTCTACCCACACACATTTGGAACACTCCTGGGGTACCCTCACACATATTATTCCCTCATTTAGTGGATATTTTCACAAAAAAGTGAAATTTTCAAAAATCCAAAATATTGGCTGAAAACGACTAAATATCAAGGACTCATTGGGCGAATCGCTCTGGAACTGAAATCGGAACGCTCACTGACATTTGCCCTATCTGAAAGTCTGATAAACGCCGGAAAAATGACTAAGTCCAAAAAAAAAAATTTTTCAACTTTTTTCAATTTTACCCCCGTGGGATATGTATTCTACCCACACACATTTGGAACACTCCTGGGGTACCCTCACACATATTATTCCCTCATTTAGTGGATATTTTCACAAAAAAGTGAAATTTTCAAAAATCCAAAATATTGGCTGAAAACGACTAAATATCAAGGACTCATTGGGCGAATCGCTCTGGAACTGAAATCGGAACGCTCACTGACATTTGCCCTATCTGAAAGTCTGATAAACGCCGGAAAAATGGCTAAATCCAAAAAATATTTTTTTTTAACTTTTTTAAATTTTACCCCCGTGGGATATATATTTTACCCACACACATTTGGAACTCTCCTGGGGTACCCTCACACATATTATTCCCTCATTTAGTGGATAT
Organism: Phyllobates terribilis; assembly: GCF_046119375.1. Classification (NCBI taxonomy): domain Eukaryota; kingdom Metazoa; phylum Chordata; class Amphibia; order Anura; family Dendrobatidae; genus Phyllobates; species Phyllobates terribilis. The sequence goes on from NW_027362769.1 coordinate 314,352,628, forward strand.
TTTCACAAAAAAGTGAAATTTTCAAAAATCCAGAAAATTGGCTGAAAATGACTAAATATCAAGGACTCATTGGGCGAATCGCTCTGGAACTGAAATCGGAACACTCACTGACATTTGCCCTATCTGAAAGTCTGATAAACGCCGGAAAAATGACTAAGTCCCAAAAAAAAATTTTTTCAACTTTTTTCAATTTTACCCCCGTGGGATATATATTCTACCCACACACATTTGGAACTCTCCTGGGCTACCCTCACACATATTATTCCCTCATTTAGTGGATATTTTTTTAAAAAAAGTGAATTTTTCAAAAATTCAGAAAATTGGCTGAAAACGACTAAATATCAAGGATTCATTGGGCGAATCGCTCTGGAACTGAAATCGGAACGCTCACTGACATTTGCCCTATCTGAAAGTCTGATAAACGCCGGAAAAATTACTAAGTCCAAAAAAATTTTTTTTTTAACTTTTTTCAATTTTACTCCCGTGGGATATATATTTTACCCACACACATTTGGAACTCTCCTGGGGTACCCTCACACATATTATTCCCTCATTTAGTGGATATTTTCACAAAAAAGTAAATTTTTCAAAAATCCAGAAAATTGGCTGAAAACGACTAAATATCAAGGACTCATTGGGCAAATCGCTCTGGAACTGAAATCGGAACGCTCACTGACATTTCCCCTATCTGAAAGTCTGATAAACGCCGGAAAAATTACTAAGTCCAAAAAAAATTTTTTTTCAACTTTTTTCAATTTTACCCCTGTGGGATATATATTCAACCCACACACATTTGGAACTCTCCTGGGGTACCCTCACACATATTATTCCCTCATTTAGTGGATATTTTCACAAAAAAGTGAAATTTTCAAAAATCCAAAATATTGGCTGAAAACGACTAAATGTCAAGGACTCATTGGGCGAATCGCTCTGGAACTGAAATCGGAATGCTCACTGACATTTGCACTATCTGAAAGTCTGATAAATGCCATAAAAATTACTAAGTCCAAAAAAATGTTTTTTTCAACTTTTTTCAATTTTACCCCCGTGGGATATATATTTTACCCACACACATTTGGAACTCTCCTGGGGTACCCTCACACATATTATTCCCTCATTTAGTGGATATTTTCACAAAAAAGTGTATTTTTCAAAAATCCAGAAAATTGGCTGAAAACAACTAAATATCAAGGATTCATTGGGCGAATCGCTCTGGAACTGAAATCGGAACGCTCACTGACATTTGCCCTATCTGAAAGTCTGATAAACGCCGGAAAAATGACTAAGTCCAAAAAAAAAATTTTTTCAACTTTTTTCAATTTTACCCCCGTGGGATATGTATTCTACCCACACACATTTAGAACACTCCTGGGGTACCCTCACACATATTATTCCCTCATTTAGTGGATATTTTCACAAAAAAGTGAAATTTTCAAAAATCCAAAATATTGGCTGAAAACGACTAAATATCAAGGACTCATTGGGCGAATCGCTCTGGAACTGAAATCGGAATGCTCACTGACATTTGCCCTATCTGAAAGTCTGATAAACGCCGGAAAAATGGCTAAATCCAAAAAATATTTTTTTTTAACTTTTTTAAATTTTACCCCCATGGGATATATGTTTTACCCACACACATTTGGAACTCTCCTGGGGTACCCTCACACATATTATTCCCTCATTTAGTGGATATTTTCACAAAAAAGTGAAATTTTCAAAAATCCAGAAAATTGGCTGAAAATGACTAAATATCAAGGACTCATTGGGCGAATCGCTCTGGATCTGAAATCGGAACACTCACTGACATTTGCCCTATCTGAAAGTCTGATAAACGCCGGAAAAATGACTAAGTCAAAAAAAAATTTTTTTTCAACTTTTTTCAATTTTACCCCCTGGGATATATATTCTACCCACACACATTTGGAACACTCCTGGGGTACCCTCACACATATTATTCCCTCATTTAGTGGATATTTTCACAAAAAAGTGAAATTTTCAAAAATCCAAAATATTGGCTGAAAACGACTAAATATCAAGGACTCATTGGGCGAATCGCTCTGGAACTGAAATCCTAACGCTCGCTGACATTTGCCCTATCTGAAAGTCTGATAAACGCCGGAAAAATGGCTAAGTCCAAAAAATATTTTTTTTCAACTTTTTTAAATTTTACCCCCGTGGGATATATATTTTACCCACACACATTTGGAACTCTCCTGGGGTACCCTCACACATATTATTCCCTCATTTAGTGGATATTTTCACAAAAAAGTGAAATTTTCAAAAATCCAAAATATTGGCTGAAAACGACTAAATATCAAGGAATCATTGGGCAAATCGCTCTGGAACTGAAATCGGAACGCTCACTGACATTTGCCTTATCTGAAAGTCTGATAAACGCCGGAAAAATTACTAAGTCCAAAAAAATTTTTTTTTCAACTTTTTTCAATTTTACCCCTGTGGGATATATATTCAACCCACACACATTTGGAACTCTCCTGGGGTACCCTCACACATATTATTCCCTCATTTAGTGGATATTTTCACAAAAAAGTGAAATTTTCAAAAATCCAAAATATTGGCTGAAAACGACTAAATGTCAAGGACTCATTGGGCGAATCGCTCTGGAACTGAATTCGGAACGCTCACTGACATTTGCACTATCTGAAAGTCTGATAAACGCCAGAAAAATTACTAAGTCCAAAAAAATGTTTTTTTCAACTTTTTTCAATTTTACCCCCGTGGGATATATATTTTACCCACACACATTTGGAACTCTCCTGGGGTACCCTCACACATATTATTCCCTCATTTAGTGGATATTTTCACAAAAAAGTGAATTTTTCAAAAATCCAGAAAATTGGCTGAAAACGACTAAATATCAAGGACTCATTGGGCGAATCGCTCTGGAACTGAAATCGGAACGCTCACTGACATTTGCCCTATCTGAAAATCTGATAAACGCCGGAAAAATGACTAAGTCCAAAAAAAAAATTTTTTCAACTTTTTTCAATTTTACCCCCGTGGGATATGTATTCTACCCACACACATTTGGAACACTCCTGGGGTACCCTCACACATATTATTCCCTCATTTAGTGGATATTTTCACAAAAAAGTGAAATTTTCAAAAATCCAAAATATTGGCTGAAAACGACTAAATATCAAGGACTCATTGGGCGAATCGCTCTGGAACTGAAATCGGAACGCTCACTGACATTTGCCCTATCTGAAAGTCTGATAAACGCCGGAAAAATGGCTAAATCCAAAAAATATTTTTTTTTAACTTTTTTAAATTTTACCCCCGTGGGATATATATTTTACCCACACACATTTGGAACTCTCCTGGGGTACCCTCACACATATTATTCCCTCATTTAGTGGATATTTTCACAAAAAAGTGAAATTTTCAAAAATCCAGAAAATTGGCTGAAAATGACTAAATATCAAGGACTCATTGGGCGAATCGCTCTGGAACTGAAATCGGAACACTCACTGACATTTGCCCTATCTGAAAGTCTGATAAACGCCGGAAAAATGACTAAGTCCCAAAAAAAAATTTTTTCAACTTTTTTCAATTTTACCCCCGTGGGATATATATTCTACCCACACACATTTGGAACTCTCCTGGGCTACCCTCACACATATAATTCCCTCATTTAGTGGATATTTTTTTAAAAAAAGTGAATTTTTCAAAAATTCAGAAAATTGGCTGAAAACGACTAAATATCAAGGATTCATTGGGCGAATCTCTCTGGAACTGAAATCGGAACGCTCACTGACATTTGCCCTATCTGAAAGTCTGATAAACGCCGGAAAAATTACTAAGTCCAAAAAAATTTTTTTTTTAACTTTTTTCAATTTTACTCCCGTGGGATATATATTTTACCCACACACATTTGGAACTCTCCTGGGGTACCCTCACACATATTATTCCCTCATTTAGTGGATATTTTCACAAAAAAGTAAATTTTTCAAAAATCCAGAAAATTGGCTGAAAACGACTAAATATCAAGGACTCATTGGGCAAATCGCTCTGGAACTGAAATCGGAACGCTCACTGACATTTCCCCTATCTGAAAGTCTGATAAACGCCGGAAAAATTACTAAGTCCAAAAAAAATTTTTTTTCAACTTTTTTCAATTTTACCCCTGTGGGATATACATTCAACCCACACACATTTGGAACTCTCCTGGGGTACCCTCACACATATTATTCCCTCATTTAGTGGATATTTTCACAAAAAAGTGAAATTTTCAAAAATCCAGAAAATTGGCTGAAAATGACTAAATATCAAGGACTCATTGGGCGAATCGCTCTGGATCTGAAATCGGAACACTCACTGACATTTGCCCTATCTGAAAGTCTGATAAACGTCGGAAAAATGACTAAGTCCAAAAAAAAAAATTTTTCAACTTTTTTCAATTTTACCCACGTGGGATATATATTCTACCCACACACATTTGGAACACTCCTGGGGTACCCTCACACATATTATTCCCTCATTTAGTGGATATTTTCACAAAAAAGTGAAATTTTCAAAAATCCAAAATATTGGCTGAAAACGACTAAATATCAAGGACTCATTGGGCGAATCGCTCTGGAACTGAAATCCTAACGCTCACTGACATTTGCCCTATCTGAAAGTCTGATAAACGCCGGAAAAATGGCAAAGTCCAAAAAATAATTTTTTTCAACTTTTTTAAATTTTACCCCCGTTTGATATATATTTTACCCACACACATTTGGAACTCTCCTGGGGTACCCTCACACATATTATTCCCTCATTTAGTGGATATTTTCACAAAAAAGTGAAATTTTCAAAAATCCAAAATATTGGCTGAAAACGACTAAATATCAAGGACTCATTGGGCGAATCGCTCTGGAACTGAAATCGGAACACTCACTGACATTTGCACTATCTGAAAGTCTGATAAATGCCATAAAAATTACTAAGTCCAAAAAAATGTTTTTTTCAACTTTTTTCAATTTTACCCCCGTGGGATATATATTTTACCCACACACATTTGGAACTCTCCTGGGGTACCCTCACACATATTATTCCCTCATTTAGTGGATATTTTCACAAAAAAGTGTATTTTTCAAAAATCCAGAAAATTGGCTGAAAACAACTAAATATCAAGGATTCATTGGGCGAATCGCTCTGGAACTGAAATCGGAACGCTCACTGACATTTGCCCTATCTGAAAGTCTGATAAACGCCGGAAAAATGACTAAGTCCAAAAAAAAAATTTTTTCAACTTTTTTCAATTTTACCCCCGTGGGATATGTACTCTACCCACACACATTTAGAACACTCCTGGGGTACCCTCACACATATTATTCCCTCATTTAGTGGATATTTTCACAAAAAAGTGAAATTTTCAAAAATCCAAAATATTGGCTGAAAACGATTAAATATCAAGGACTCATTGGGCGAATCGCTCTGGAACTGAAATCGGAATGCTCACTGACATTTGCCCTATCTGAAAGTCTGATAAACGCCGGAAAAATGGCTAAATCCAAAAAATATTTTTTTTTAACTTTTTTAAATTTTACCCCCGTGGGATATATGTTTTACCCACACACATTTGGAACTCTCCTGGGGTACCCTCACACATATTATTCCCTCATTTAGTGGATATTTTCACAAAAAAGTGTATTTTTCAAAAATCCAGAAAATTAGCTGAAAACAACTAAATATCAAGGATTCATTGGGCGAATCGCTCTGGAACTGAAATCGGAACGCTCACTGACATTTGCCCTATCTGAAAGTCTGATAAACGCCGGAAAAATGACTAAGTCCAAAAAAAAAATTTTTTCAACTTTTTTCAATTTTACCCCCGTGGGATATGTATTCTACCCACACACATTTAGAACACTCCTGGGGTACCCTCACACATATTATTCCCTCATTTAGTGGATATTTTCACAAAAAAGTGAAATTTTCAAAAATCCAAAATGTTGGCTGAAAACGACTAAATATCAAGGACTCATTGGGCGAATCGCTCTGGAACTTAAATCGGAACGCTCACTGACATTTGCCCTATCTGAAAGTCTGATAAACGCCGGAAAAATGGCTAAATCCAAAAAATATTTTTTTTTAACTTTTTTAAATTTTACCCCCGTGGGATATATATTTTACCCACACACATTTGGAACTCTCCTGGGGTACCCTCACACATATTATTCCCTCATTTAGTGGATATTTTCACAAAAAAGTGAAATTTTCAAAAATCCAGAAAATTGGCTGAAAATGACTAAATATCAAGGACTCATTGGGCGAATCGCTCTGGATCTGAAATCGGAACACTCACTGACATTTGCCCTATCTGAAAGTCTGATAAACGTCGGAAAAATGACTAAGTCCAAAAAAAAAAATTTTTCAACTTTTTTCAATTTTACCCACGTGGGATATATATTCTACCCACACACATTTGGAACACTCCTGGGGTACCCTCACACATATTATTCCCTCATTTAGTGGATATTTTCACAAAAAAGTGAAATTTTCAAAAATCCAAAATATTGGCTGAAAACGACTAAATATCAAGGACTCATTGGGCGAATCGCTCTGGAACTGAAATCCTAACGCTCACTGACATTTGCCCTATCTGAAAGTCTGATAAACGCCGGAAAAATGGCAAAGTCCAAAAAATAATTTTTTTCAACTTTTTTAAATTTTACCCCCGTTTGATATATATTTTACCCACACACATTTGGAACTCTCCTGGGGTACCCTCACACATATTATTCCCTCATTTAGTGGATATTTTCACAAAAAAGTGAAATTTTCAAAAATCCAAAATATTGGCTGAAAACGACTAAATATCAAGGACTCATTGGGCGAATCGCTCTGGAACTGAAATCGGAACACTCACTGACATTTGCCCTATCTGAAAGTCTGATAAACGCCGGAAAAATGGCTAAATCCAAAAAATATTTTTTTTTAACTTTTTTAAATTTTACCCCCGTGGGATATATGTTTTACCCACACACATTTGGAACTCTCCTGGGGTACCCTCACACATATTATTCCCTCATTTAGTGGATATTTTCACAAAAAAGTGTATTTTTCAAAAATCCAGAAAATTACCTGAAAACAACTAAATATCAAGGATTCATTGGGCGAATCGCTCTGGAACTGAAATCGGAACGCTCACTGACATTTGCCCTATCTGAAAGTCTGATAAACGCCGGAAAAATGACTAAGTCCAAAAAAAAAATTTTTTCAACTTTTTTCAATTTTACCCCCGTGGGATATGTATTCTACCCACACACATTTAGAACACTCCTGGGGTACCCTCACACATATTATTCCCTCATTTAGTGGATATTTTCACAAAAAAGTGAAATTTTCAAAAATCCAAAATGTTGGCTGAAAACGACTAAATATCAAGGACTCATTGGGCGAATCGCTCTGGAACTTAAATCGGAACGCTCACTGACATTTGCCCTATCTGAAAGTCTGATAAACGCCGGAAAAATGGCTAAATCCAAAAAATATTTTTTTTTTACTTTTTTAAATTTTACCCCCGTGGGATATATATTTTACCCACACACATTTGGAACTCTCCTGGGGTACCCTCACACATATTATTCCCTCATTTAGTGGATATTTTCACAAAAAAGTGAAATTTTCAAAAATCCAGAAAATTGGCTGAAAATGACTAAATATCAAGGACTCATTGGGCGAATCGCTCTGGATCTGAAATCGGAACACTCACTGACATTTGCCCTATCTGAAAGTCTGATAAACGTCGGAAAAATGACTAAGTCCAAAAAAAAAAATTTTTCAACTTTTTTCAATTTTACCCACGTGGGATATATATTCTACCCACACACATTTGGAACACTCCTGGGGTACCCTCACACATATTATTCCCTCATTTAGTGGATATTTTCACAAAAAAGTGAAATTTTCAAAAATCCAAAATATTGGCTGAAAACGACTAAATATCAAGGACTCATTGGGCGAATCGCTCTGGAACTGAAATCGGAACGCTCACTGACATTTGCCCTATCTGAAAGTCTGATAAACGCCGGAAAAATGGCTAAATCCAAAAAATATTTTTTTTTAACTTTTTTAAATTTTACCCCCGTGGGATATATATTTTACCCACACACATTTGGAACTCTCCTGGGGTACCCTCACACATATTATTCCCTCATTTAGTGGATATTTTCACAAAAAAGTGAAATTTTCAAAAATCCAGAAAATTGGCTGAAAATGACTAAATATCAAGGACTCATTGGGCGAATCGCTCTGGATCTGAAATCGGAACACTCACTGACATTTGCCCTATCTGAAAGTCTGATAAACGTCGGAAAAATGACTAAGTCCAAAAAAAAAAATTTTTCAACTTTTTTCAATTTTACCCACGTGGGATATATATTCTACCCACACACATTTGGAACACTCCTGGGGTACCCTCACACATATTATTCCCTCATTTAGTGGATATTTTCACAAAAAAGTGAAATTTTCAAAAATCCAAAATATTGGCTGAAAACGACTAAATATCAAGGACTCATTGGGCGAATCGCTCTGGAACTGAAATCCTAACGCTCACTGACATTTGCCCTATCTGAAAGTCTGATAAACGCCGGAAAAATGGCAAAGTCCAAAAAATAATTTTTTTCAACTTTTTTAAATTTTACCCCCGTTTGATATATATTTTACCCACACACATTTGGAACTCTCCTGGGGTACCCTCACACATATTATTCCCTCATTTAGTGGATATTTTCACAAAAAAGTGAAATTTTCAAAAATCCAAAATATTGGCTGAAAACGACTAAATATCAAGGACTCATTGGGCGAATCGCTCTGGAACTGAAATCGGAACACTCACTGACATTTGCCCTATCTGAAAGTCTGATAAACGCCGGAAAAATGGCTAAATCCAAAAAATATTTTTTTTTAACTTTTTTAAATTTTACCCCCGTGGGATATATGTTTTACCCACACACATTTGGAACTCTCCTGGGGTACCCTCACACATATTATTCCCTCATTTAGTGGATATTTTCACAAAAAAGTGAAATTTTCAAAAATCCAAAATATTGGCTGAAAACGACTAAATATCAAGGACTCATTGGGTGAATCGCTCTGGAACTGAAATCGGAACGCTCACTGACATTTGCCCTATCTGAAAGTCTGATAAACGCCGGAAAAATGACTAAGTCCAAAAAAAAAATTTTTTCAACTTTTTTCAATTTTACCCCCGTGGGATATATATTCTACCCACACACATTTGGAACACTCCTGGGGTACCCTCACACATATTATTCCCTCATTTAGTGGATATTTTCACAAAAAAGTGAAATTTTCAAAAATTCAAAATATTGGCTGAAAACGACTAAATATCAACGACTCATTGGGCGAATCGCTCTGGAACTGAAATCCTAACGCTCACTGACATTTGCCCTATCTGAAAGTCTGATAAACGCCGGAAAAATGGCAAAGTCCAAAAAATAATTTTTTTCAACTTTTTTAAATTTTACCCCCGTTTGATATATATTTTACCCACACACATTTGGAACTCTCCTGGGGTACCCTCACACATATTATTCCCTCATTTACTGGATATTTTCACAAAAAAGTGAAATTTTCAAAAATCCAAAATATTGGCTGAAAACGACTAAATATCAAGGACTCATTGGGCGAATCGCTCTGGAACTGAAATCGGAACGCTCACTGACATTTGCCCTATCTGAAAGTCTGATAAACGCCGGAAAAATGGCTAAGTCCAAAAAAATTTTTTTTTTAACTTTTTTAAATGTTACCCCCGTGGGATATATATTTTACCCACACACATTTGGAACTCTCCTGGGGTACCCTCACACATATTATTCCCTCATATAGTGGATATTTTCACAAAAAAGTGAATTTTCCAAAAATCCAGAAAATTGGCTGAAAACGACTAAATATCAAGGACTCATTGGGCGAATCGCTCTGGAACTGAAATCGGAACGCTCACTGACATTTGCCCTATCTGAAAGTCCGATAAACGCCGCAAAAATGACTAAGTCCAAAAAAAAATGTTTTTTAACTTTTTTCAATTTTACCCCTGTGGGATATATATTCAACCCACACACATTTGGAACTCTCCTGGGGTACCCTCACACATATTATTCCCTCATTTAGTGGATATTTTCACAAAAAAGTGAAATTTTCAAAAATCCAAAATATTGGCTGAAAACGACTAAATATCAAGGACTCATTGGGCAAATCGCTCTGGAACTGAAATCGGAATGCTCATTGACATTTGCCCTATCTGAAAGTCTGATAAACGCCGGAAAAATGGCTAAGTCCAAAAAAATTTTTTTTTTTACTTTTTTAAATGTTACCCCCGTGGGATATATATTTTACCCACACACATTTGGAACTCTCCTGGGGTACCCTCACACATATTATTTCCCTCATTTAGTGGATATTTTCACAAAAAAGTGAAATTTTCAAAAATCCAGAAAATTGGCTGAAAATGACTAAATATCAAGGACTCATTGGGCGAATCGCTCTGGAACTGAAATCCGAACGCTCACTGACATTTGCCCTATCTGAAAGTCCGATAAACGCCGCAAAAATGACTAAGTCCAAAAAAAAATGTTTTTCAACTTTTTTCAATTTTACCCCTGTGGGATATATATTCAACCCACACACATTTGGAACTCTCCTGGGGTACCCTCACACATATTATTCCCTCATTTAGTGGATATTTTCACAAAAAAGTGAAATTTTCAAAAATCCAAAATATTGGCTGAAAATGACTAAATGTCAAGGACTCATTGGGCGAATCGCTCTGGAACTGAAATCGGAACGCTCACTGTCATTTGCCCTATCTGAAAGTCTGATAAACGGCATAAAAATTACTAAGTCGAAAAAAATTTTTTTTTCAACTTTTTTCAATTTTACCCCCGTGGGATATATATTTTACCCACACACATTTGGAACTCTCGTGGGGTACCCTCACACATATTATTCCCTCATTTAGTGGATATTTTCACAAAAAAGTGAATTTTTCAAAAATCCAGAAAATTGGCTGAAAATGACTAAATATCATGGACTCATTAGGCGAATCGCTCTGGAACTGAAATCGGAACGCTCACTGACATTTGCCTATCTTAAAGTCTGATAAACACCGGAAAAATGACTAAGTCCAAAAAAAAAATTTTTTCAACTTTTTTAAATTTTACCCCCGTGGGATATATATTTTACCCACACACATTTGGAACTCTCCTGGGGTACCCTCACACATATTATTCCCTCATTTAGTGGATATTTTCACAAAAAAGTGAAATTTTCAAAAATCCAAAATATTGGCTGAAAACGACTAAATATCAAGGACTCATTGGGCAAATCGCTCTGGAACTGAAATCGGAACGCTCACTGACATTTGCCCTATCTGAAAGTCTGATAAACGCCGGGAAAATGGCTAAGTCCAAAAAAATTTTTTTTTTTACTTTTTTAAATGTTACCCCCGTGGGATATATATTTTACCCACACACATTTGGAACTCTCCTGGGGTACCCTCACACATATTATTTCCCTCATTTAGTGGATATTTTCACAAAAAAGTGAAATTTTCAAAAATCCAGAAAATTGGCTGAAAATGACTAAATATCAAGGACTCATTGGGCGAATCGCTCTGGAACTGAAATCCGAACGCTCACTGACATTTGCCCTATCTGAAAGTCCGATAAACGCCGCAAAAATGACTAAGTCCAAAAAAAAATGTTTTTCAACTTTTTTCAATTTTACCCCTGTGGGATATATATTCAACCCACACACATTTGGAACTCTCCTGGGGTACCCTCACACATATTATTCCCTCATTTAGTGGATATTTTCACAAAAAAGTGAAATTTTCAAAAATCCAAAATATTGGCTGAAAATGACTAAATGTCAAGGACTCATTGGGCGAATCGCTCTGGAACTGAAATCGGAACGCTCACTGTCATTTGCCCTATCTGAAAGTCTGATAAACGGCATAAAAATTACTAAGTCGAAAAAAATTTTTTTTTCAACTTTTTTCAATTTTACCCCCGTGGGATATATATTTTACCCACACACATTTGGAACTCTCGTGGGGTACCCTCACACATATTATTCCCTCATTTAGTGGATATTTTCACAAAAAAGTGAATTTTTCAAAAATCCAGAAAATTGGCTGAAAATGACTAAATATCATGGACTCATTAGGCGAATCGCTCTGGAACTGAAATCGGAACGCTCACTGACATTTGCCTATCTTAAAGTCTGATAAACACCGGAAAAATGACTAAGTCCAAAAAAAAAATTTTTTCAACTTTTTTAAATTTTACCCCCGTGGGATATATATTTTACCCACACACATTTGGAACTCTCCTGGGGTACCCTCACACATATTATTCCCTCATTTAGTGGATATTTTCACAAAAAAGTGAAATTTTCAAAAATCCAAAATATTGGCTGAAAACGACTAAATATCAAGGACTCATTGGGCAAATCGCTCTGGAACTGAAATCGGAACGCTCACTGACATTTGCCCTATCTGAAAGTCTGATAAACGCCGGGAAAATGACTAAGTCCAAAAAAAAAATTTTTTCAACTTTTTTCAATTTTACCCCCGTGGGATATGTATTCTACCCACACACATTTGGAACACTCCTGGGGTACCCTCACACATATTATTCCCTCATTTAGTGGATATTTTCACAAAAAAGTGACATTTTCAAAAATCCAAAATATTGGCTGAAAACGACTAAATATCAAGGACTCATTGGGCAAAGCGCTCTGGAACTGAAATCGGAACGCTCACTGACATTTGCCCTATCTGAAAGTCTGATAAACGCCGGAAAAATGGCTAAGTCCAAAAAATAATTTTTTTTAACTTTTTTAAATTTTACCCCCGTGGGATATATATTTTACCCACACACATTTGGAACTCTCCTGGGGTACCCTCACACATATTATTCCCTCATTTAGTGGATATTTTCACAAAAAAGTGAATTTTCCAAAAATCCAGAAAATTGGCTGAAAACGACTAAATGTCAAGGACTCATTGGGCGAATCGCTCTGGAACTGAAATCGGAACGCTCACATTTGCCCTATCTGAAAGTCTGATAAACACCGGAAAAATGACTAAGTCCAAAAAAATTTTTTTTTCAACTTTTTTCAATTTTACCCCCGTGGGATATATATTTTACCCACACACATTTGGAACTCTCCTGGGGTACCCTCACACATATTATTCCCTCATTTAGTGGATATTTTCACAAAAAAGTGAATTTTCCAAAAATCCAGTAAATTGGCTGAAAACGACTAAATGTCAAGGACTCATTGGGCGAATCGCTCTGGAACTGAAATCGGAACGTTCACTGTCATTTGCCCTATCTGAAAGTCTGATAAACACCGGAAAAATGACTAAGTCCAAAAAAATTTTTTTTTCAACTTTTTTCAATTTTACCCCCGTGGGATATATATTTTACCCACACACATTTGGAACTCTCCTGGGGTACCCTCACACATATTATTCCCTCATTTAGTGGATATTTTCACAAAAAAGTGAAATTTTCAAAAATCCAGAAAATTGGCTGAAAATGACTAAATATCAAGGACTCATTGGGCGAATCGCTCTGGATCTGAAATCGGAACACTCACTGACATTTGCCCTATCTGAAAGTCTGATAAACGTCGGAAAAATGACTAAGTCCAAAAAAAAAAATTTTTCAACTTTTTTCAATTTTACCCACGTGGGATATATATTCTACCCACACACATTTGGAACACTCCTGGGGTACCCTCACACATATTATTCCCTCATTTAGTGGATATTTTCACAAAAAAGTGAAATTTTCAAAAATCCAAAATATTGGCTGAAAACGACTAAATATCAACGACTCATTGGGCGAATCGCTCTGGAACTGAAATCCTAACGCTCACTGACATTTGCCCTATCTGAAAGTCTGATAAACGCGGGAAAAATGGCAAAGTCCAAAAAATAATTTTTTTCAACTTTTTTAAATTTTACCCCCGTTTGATATATATTTTACCCACACACATTTGGAACTCTCCTGGGGTACCCTCACACATATTATTCCCTCATTTACTGGATATTTTCACAAAAAAGTGAAATTTTCAAAAATCCAAAATATTGGCTGAAAACGACTAAATATCAAGGACTCATTGGGCGAATCGCTCTGGAACTGAAATCGGAACGCTCACTGACATTTGCCCTATCTGAAAGTCTGATAAACGCCGGAAAAATGGCTAAATCCAAAAAATATTTTTTTTTAACTTTTTTAAATTTTACCCCCGTGGGATATATGTTTTACCCACACACATTTGGAACTCTCCTGGGGTACCCTCACACATATTATTCCCTCATTTAGTGGATATTTTCACAAAAAAGTGTATTTTTCAAAAATCCAGAAAATTAGCTGAAAACAACTAAATATCAAGGATTCATTGGGCGAATCGCTCTGGAACTGAAATCGGAACGCTCACTGACATTTGCCCTATCTGAAAGTCTGATAAACGCCGGAAAAATGACTAAGTCCAAAAAAAAAATTTTTTCAACTTTTTTCAATTTTACCCCCGTGGGATATGTATTCTACCCACACACATTTAGAACACTCCTGGGGTACCCTCACACATATTATTCCCTCATTTAGTGGATATTTTCACAAAAAAGTGAAATTTTCAAAAATCCAAAATGTTGGCTGAAAACGACTAAATATCAAGGACTCATTGGGCGAATCGCTCTGGAACTTAAATCGTAACGCTCACTGACATTTGCCCTATCTGAAAGTCTGATAAACGCCGGAAAAATGGCTAAATCCAAAAAATATTTTTTTTTAACTTTTTTAAATTTTACCCCCGTGGGATATATATTTTACCCACACACATTTGGAACTCTCCTGGGGTACCCTCACACATATTATTCCCTCATTTAGTGGATATTTTCACAAAAAAGTGAAATTTTCAAAAATCCAGAAAATTGGCTGAAAATGACTAAATATCAAGGACTCATTGGGCGAATCGCTCTGGATCTGAAATCGGAACACTCACTGACATTTGCCCTATCTGAAAGTCTGATAAACGTCGGAAAAATGACTAAGTCCAAAAAAAAAAATTTTTCAACTTTTTTCAATTTTACCCACGTGGGATATATATTCTACCCACACACATTTGGAACACTCCTGGGGTACCCTCACACATATTATTCCCTCATTTAGTGGATATTTTCACAAAAAAGTGAAATTTTCAAAAATCCAAAATATTGGCTGAAAACGACTAAATATCAAGGACTCATTGGGCGAATCGCTCTGGAACTGAAATCCTAACGCTCACTGACATTTGCCCTATCTGAAAGTCTGATAAACGCCGGAAAAATGGCAAAGTCCAAAAAATAATTTTTTTCAACTTTTTTAAATTTTACCCCCGTTTGATATATATTTTACCCACACACATTTGGAACTCTCCTGGGGTACCCTCACACATATTATTCCCTCATTTAGTGGATATTTTCACAAAAAAGTGAAATTTTCAAAAATCCAAAATATTGGCTGAAAACGACTAAATATCAAGGACTCATTGGGTGAATCGCTCTGGAACTGAAATCGGAACGCTCACTGACATTTGCCCTATCTGAAAGTCTGATAAACGCCGGAAAAATGACTAAGTCCAAAAAAAAAATTTTTTCAACTTTTTTCAATTTTACCCCCGTGGGATATATATTCTACCCACACACATTTGGAACACTCCTGGGGTACCCTCACACATATTATTCCCTCATTTAGTGGATATTTTCACAAAAAAGTGAAATTTTCAAAAATCCAAAATATTGGCTGAAAACGACTAAATATCAACGACTCATTGGGCGAATCGCTCTGGAACTGAAATCCTAACGCTCACTGACATTTGCCCTATCTGAAAGTCTGATAAACGCCGGAAAAATGGCTAAGTCCAAAAAATAATTTTTTTCAACTTTTTTAAATTTTACCCCCGTGGGATATATATTTTACCCACACACATTTGGAACTCTCCTGGGGTACCCTCACACATATTATTCCCTCATTTAGTGGATATTTTCACAAAAAAGTGAAATTTTCAAAAATCCAAAATATTGGCTGAAAACGACTAAATATCAAGGACTCATTGGGCAAATCGCTCTGGAACTGAAATCGGAATGCTCACTGACATTTGCCCTATCTGAAAGTCTGATAAACGCCGGAAAAATGGCTAAGTCCAAAAAAATTTTTTTTTTTACTTTTTTAAATGTTACCCCCGTGGGATATATATTTTACCCACACACATTTGGAACTCTCCTGGGGTACCCTCACACATATTATTCCCTCATATAGTGGATATTTTCACAAAAAAGTGAATTTTCCAAAAATCCAGAAAATTGGCTGAAAACGACTAAATATCAAGGACTCATTGGGCGAATCGCTCTGGAACTGAAATCGGAACGCTCACTGACATTTGCCCTATCTGAAAGTCCGATAAACGCCGCAAAAATGACTAAGTCCAAAAAAAAATGTTTTTCAACTTTTTTCAATTTTACCCCTGTGGGATATATATTCAACCCACACACATTTGGAACTCTCCTGGGGTACCCTCACACATATTATTCCCTCATTTAGTGGATATTTTCACAAAAAAGTGAAATTTTCAAAAATCCAAAATATTGGCTGAAAACGACTAAATATCAAGGACTCATTGGGCAAATCGCTCTGGAACTGAAATCGGAATGCTCATTGACATTTGCCCTATCTGAAAGTCTGATGAACGCCGGAAAAATGGCTAAGTCCAAAAAAATTTTTTTTTTAACTTTTTTAAATGTTACCCCCGTGGGATATATATTTTACCCACACACATTTGGAACTCTCCTGGGGTACCCTCACACATATTATTTCCCTCATTTAGTGGATATTTTCACAAAAAAGTGAAATTTTCAAAAATCCAGAAAATTGGCTGAAAATGACTAAATATCAAGGACTCATTGGGCGAATCGCTCTGGAACTGAAATCGGAACGCTCACTGACATTTGCCCTATCTGAAAGTCCGATAAACGCCGCAAAAATGACTAAGTCCAAAAAAAAATGTTTTTCAACTTTTTTCAATTTTACCCCTGTGGGATATATATTCAACCCACACACATTTGGAACTCTCCTGGGGTACCCTCACACATATTATTCCCTCATTTAGTGGATATTTTCACAAAAAAGTGAAATTTTCAAAAATCCAAAATATTGGCTGAAAACGACTAAATGTCAAGGACTCATTGGGCGAATCGCTCTGGAACTGAAATCGGAACGCTCACTGTCATTTGCCCTATCTGAAAGTCTGATAAACGGCATAAAAATTACTAAGTCGAAAAAAATTTTTTTTTCAACTTTTTTCAATTTTACCCCCGTGGGATATATATTTTACCCACACACATTTGGAACTCTCGTGGGGTACCCTCACACATATTATTCCCTCATTTAGTGGATATTTTCACAAAAAAGTGAATTTTTCAAAAATCCAGAAAATTGGCTGAAAATGACTAAATATCATGGACTCATTAGGCGAATCGCTCTGGAACTGAAATCGGAACGCTCACTGACATTTGCCTATCTTAAAGTCTGATAAACACCGGAAAAATGACTAAGTCCAAAAAAAAAATTTTTTCAACTTTTTTAAATTTTACCCCCGTGGGATATATATTTTACCCACACACATTTGGAACTCTCCTGGGGTACCCTCACACATATTATTCCCTCATTTAGTGGATATTTTCACAAAAAAGTGAAATTTTCAAAAATCCAAAATATTGGCTGAAAACGACTAAATATCAAGGACTCATTGGGCAAATCGCTCTGGAACTGAAATCGGAACGCTCACTGACATTTGCCCTATCTGAAAGTCTGATAAACGCCGGGAAAATGACTAAGTCCAAAAAAAAAATTTTTTCAACTTTTTTCAATTTTACCCCCGTGGGATATGTATTCTACCCACACACATTTGGAACACTCCTGGGGTACCCTCACACATATTATTCCCTCATTTAGTGGATATTTTCACAAAAAAGTGACATTTTCAAAAATCCAAAATATTGGCTGAAAACGACTAAATATCAAGGACTCATTGGGCAAAGCGCTCTGGAACTGAAATCGGAACGCTCACTGACATTTGCCCTATCTGAAAGTCTGATAAACGCCGGAAAAATGGCTAAGTCCAAAAAATAATTTTTTTTAACTTTTTTAAATTTTACCCCCGTGGGATATATATTTTACCCACACACATTTGGAACTCTCCTGGGGTACCCTCACACATATTATTCCCTCATTTAGTGGATATTTTCACAAAAAAGTGAATTTTCCAAAAATCCAGAAAATTGGCTGAAAACGACTAAATGTCAAGGACTCATTGGGCGAATCGCTCTGGAACTGAAATCGGAACGCTCACTGTCATTTGCCCTATCTGAAAGTGTGATAAACACCGGAAAAATGACTAAGTCCAAAAAAAAAATTTTTTCAACTTTTTTCAATTTTACCCCCGTGGGATATATATTCTACCCACACACATTTGGAACACTCCTGGGGTACCCTCACACATATTATTCCCTCATTTAGTGGATATTTTCACAAAAAAGTGAAATTTTCAAAAATCCAAAATATTGGCTGAAAACGACTAAATATCAACGACTCATTGGGCGAATCGCTCTGGAACTGAAATCCTAACGCTCACTGACATTTGCCCTATCTGAAAGTCTGATAAACGCCGGAAAAATGGCTAAGTCCAAAAAATAATTTTTTTCAACTTTTTTAAATTTTACCCCCGTGGGATATATATTTTACCCACACACATTTGGAACTCTCCTGGGGTACCCTCACACATATTATTCCCTCATTTAGTGGATATTTTCACAAAAAAGTGAAATTTTCAAAAATCCAAAATATTGGCTGAAAACGACTAAATATCAAGGACTCATTGGGCAAATCGCTCTGGAACTGAAATCGGAATGCTCACTGACATTTGCCCTATCTGAAAGTCTGATAAACGCCGGAAAAATGGCTAAATCCAAAAAATATTTTTTTTTAACTTTTTTAAATTTTACCCCCGTGGGATATATATTTTACCCACACACATTTGGAACTCTCCTGGGGTACCCTCACACATATTATTCCCTCATTTAGTGGATATTTTCACAAAAAAGTGAAATTTTCAAAAATCCAGAAAATTGGCTGAAAATGACTAAATATCAAGGACTCATTGGGCGAATCGCTCTGGATCTGAAATCGGAACACTCACTGACATTTGCCCTATCTGAAAGTCTGATAAACGTCGGAAAAATGACTAAGTCCAAAAAAAAAAATTTTTCAACTTTTTTCAATTTTACCCACGTGGGATATATATTCTACCCACACACATTTGGAACACTCCTGGGGTACCCTCACACATATTATTCCCTCATTTAGTGGATATTTTCACAAAAAAGTGAAATTTTCAAAAATCCAAAATATTGGCTGAAAACGACTAAATATCAAGGACTCATTGGGCGAATCGCTCTGGAACTGAAATCCTAACGCTCACTGACATTTGCCCTATCTGAAAGTCTGATAAACGCCGGAAAAATGGCAAAGTCCAAAAAATAATTTTTTTCAACTTTTTTAAATTTTACCCCCGTTTGATATATATTTTACCCACACACATTTGGAACTCTCCTGGGGTACCCTCACACATATTATTCCCTCATTTAGTGGATATTTTCACAAAAAAGTGAAATTTTCAAAAATCCAAAATATTGGCTGAAAACGACTAAATATCAAGGACTCATTGGGTGAATCGCTCTGGAACTGAAATCGGAACGCTCACTGACATTTGCCCTATCTGAAAGTCTGATAAACGCCGGAAAAATGACTAAGTCCAAAAAAAAAATTTTTTCAACTTTTTTCAATTTTACCCCCGTGGGATATATATTCTACCCACACACATTTGGAACACTCCTGGGGTACCCTCACACATATTATTCCCTCATTTAGTGGATATTTTCACAAAAAAGTGAAATTTTCAAAAATCCAAAATATTGGCTGAAAACGACTAAATATCAACGACTCATTGGGCGAATCGCTCTGGAACTGAAATCCTAACGCTCACTGACATTTGCCCTATCTGAAAGTCTGATAAACGCCGGAAAAATGGCTAAGTCCAAAAAATAATTTTTTTCAACTTTTTTAAATTTTACCCCCGTGGGATATATATTTTACCCACACACATTTGGAACTCTCCTGGGGTACCCTCACACATATTATTCCCTCATTTAGTGGATATTTTCACAAAAAAGTGAAATTTTCAAAAATCCAAAATATTGGCTGAAAACGACTAAATATCTAGGACTCATTGGGCAAATCGCTCTGGAACTGAAATCGGAATGCTCACTGACATTTGCCCTATCTGAAAGTCTGATAAACGCCGGAAAAATGGCTAAGTCCAAAAAAATTTTTTTTTTAACTTTTTTAAATGTTACCCCCGTGGGATATATATTTTACCCACACACATTTGGAACTCTCCTGGGGTACCCTCACACATATTATTCCCTCATATAGTGGATATTTTCACAAAAAAGTGAATTTTCCAAAAATCCAGAAAATTGGCTGAAAACGACTAAATATCAAGGACTCATTGGGCGAATCGCTCTGGAACTGAAATCGGAACGCTCACTGACATTTGCCCTATCTGAAAGTCCGATAAACGCCGCAAAAATGACTAAGTCCAAAAAAAAATGTTTTTCAACTTTTTTCAATTTTACCCCTGTGGGATATATATTCAACCCACACACATTTGGAACTCTCCTGGGGTACCCTCACACATATTATTCCCTCATTTAGTGGATATTTTCACAAAAAAGTGAAATTTTCAAAAATCCAAAATATTGGCTGAAAACGACTAAATATCAAGGACTCATTGGGCAAATCGCTCTGGAACTGAAATCGGAATGCTCATTGACATTTGCCCTATCTGAAAGTCTGATGAACGCCGGAAAAATGGCTAAGTCCAAAAAAATTTTTTTTTTAACTTTTTTAAATGTTACCCCCGTGGGATATATATTTTACCCACACACATTTGGAACTCTCCTGGGGTACCCTCACACATATTATTTCCCTCATTTAGTGGATATTTTCACAAAAAAGTGAAATTTTCAAAAATCCAGAAAATTGGCTGAAAATGACTAAATATCAAGGACTCATTGGGCGAATCGCTCTGGAACTGAAATCGGAACGCTCACTGACATTTGCCCTATCTGAAAGTCCGATAAACGCCGCAAAAATGACTAAGTCCAAAAAAAAATGTTTTTCAACTTTTTTCAATTTTACCCCTGTGGGATATATATTCAACCCACACACATTTGGAACTCTCCTGGGGTACCCTCACACATATTATTCCCTCATTTAGTGGATATTTTCACAAAAAAGTGAAATTTTCAAAAATCCAAAATATTGGCTGAAAACGACTAAATGTCAAGGACTCATTGGGCGAATCGCTCTGGAACTGAAATCGGAACGCTCACTGTCATTTGCCCTATCTGAAAGTCTGATAAACGGCATAAAAATTACTAAGTCGAAAAAAATTTTTTTTTCAACTTTTTTCAATTTTACCCCCGTGGGATATATATTTTACCCACACACATTTGGAACTCTCGTGGGGTACCCTCACACATATTATTCCCTCATTTAGTGGATATTTTCACAAAAAAGTGAATTTTTCAAAAATCCAGAAAATTGGCTGAAAATGACTAAATATCATGGACTCATTAGGCGAATCGCTCTGGAACTGAAATCGGAACGCTCACTGACATTTGCCTATCTTAAAGTCTGATAAACACCGGAAAAATGACTAAGTCCAAAAAAAAAATTTTTTCAACTTTTTTAAATTTTACCCCCGTGGGATATATATTTTACCCACACACATTTGGAACTCTCCTGGGGTACCCTCACACATATTATTCCCTCATTTAGTGGATATTTTCACAAAAAAGTGAAATTTTCAAAAATCCAAAATATTGGCTGAAAACGACTAAATATCAAGGACTCATTGGGCAAATCGCTCTGGAACTGAAATCGGAACGCTCACTGACATTTGCCCTATCTGAAAGTCTGATAAACGCCGGGAAAATGACTAAGTCCAAAAAAAAAATTTTTTCAACTTTTTTCAATTTTACCCCCGTGGGATATGTATTCTACCCACACACATTTGGAACACTCCTGGGGTACCCTCACACATATTATTCCCTCATTTAGTGGATATTTTCACAAAAAAGTGACATTTTCAAAAATCCAAAATATTGGCTGAAAACGACTAAATATCAAGGACTCATTGGGCAAAGCGCTCTGGAACTGAAATCGGAACGCTCACTGACATTTGCCCTATCTGAAAGTCTGATAAACGCCGGAAAAATGGCTAAGTCCAAAAAATAATTTTTTTTAACTTTTTTAAATTTTACCCCCGTGGGATATATATTTTACCCACACACATTTGGAACTCTCCTGGGGTACCCTCACACATATTATTCCCTCATTTAGTGGATATTTTCACAAAAAAGTGAATTTTCCAAAAATCCAGAAAATTGGCTGAAAACGACTAAATGTCAAGGACTCATTGGGCGAATCGCTCTGGAACTGAAATCGGAACGCTCACTGTCATTTGCCCTATCTGAAAGTGTGATAAACACCGGAAAAATGACTAAGTCCAAAAAAAAAATTTTTTCAACTTTTTTCAATTTTACCCCCGTGGGATATATATTCTACCCACACACATTTGGAACACTCCTGGGGTACCCTCACACATATTATTCCCTCATTTAGTGGATATTTTCACAAAAAAGTGAAATTTTCAAAAATCCAAAATATTGGCTGAAAACGACTAAATATCAACGACTCATTGGGCGAATCGCTCTGGAACTGAAATCCTAACGCTCACTGACATTTGCCCTATCTGAAAGTCTGATAAACGCCGGAAAAATGGCTAAGTCCAAAAAATAATTTTTTTCAACTTTTTTAAATTTTACCCCCGTGGGATATATATTTTACCCACACACATTTGGAACTCTCCTGGGGTACCCTCACACATATTATTCCCTCATTTAGTGGATATTTTCACAAAAAAGTGAAATTTTCAAAAATCCAAAATATTGGCTGAAAACGACTAAATATCAAGGACTCATTGGGCAAATCGCTCTGGAACTGAAATCGGAATGCTCACTGACATTTGCCCTATCTGAAAGTCTGATAAACGCCGGAAAAATGGCTAAGTCCAAAAAAATTTTTTTTTTAACTTTTTTAAATGTTACCCCCGTGGGATATATATTTTACCCACACACATTTGGAACTCTCCTGGGGTACCCTCACACATATTATTCCCTCATATAGTGGATATTTTCACAAAAAAGTGAATTTTCCAAAAATCCAGAAAATTGGCTGAAAACGACTAAATATCAAGGACTCATTGGGCGAATCGCTCTGGAACTGAAATCGGAACGCTCACTGACATTTGCCCTATCTGAAAGTCCGATAAACGCCGCAAAAATGACAGTCCAAAAAAAAATGTTTTTCAACTTTTTTCAATTTTACCCCTGTGGGATATATATTCAACCCACACACATTTGGAACTCTCCTGGGGTACCCTCACACATATTATTCCCTCATTTAGTGGATATTTTCACAAAAAAGTGAAATTTTCAAAAATCCAAAATATTGGCTGAAAACGACTAAATATCAAGGACTCATTGGGCAAATCGCTCTGGAACTGAAATCGGAATGCTCATTGACATTTGCCCTATCTGAAAGTCTGATGAACGCCGGAAAAATGGCTAAGTCCAAAAAAATTTTTTTTTTAACTTTTTTAAATGTTACCCCCGTGGGATATATATTTTACCCACACACATTTGGAACTCTCCTGGGGTACCCTCACACATATTATTCCCTCATTTAGTGGATATTTTCACAAAAAAGTGAAATTTTCAAAAATCCAAAATATTGGCTGAAAACGACTAAATATCAAGGACTCATTGGGTGAATCGCTCTGGAACTGAAATCGGAACGCTCACTGACATTTGCCCTATCTGAAAGTCTGATAAACGCCGGAAAAATGGCTAAGTCCAAAAAATAATTTTTTTTAACTTTTTTAAATTTTACCCCCGTGGGATATATATTTTACCCACACACATTTGGAACTCTCCTGGGGTACCCTCACACATATTATTCCCTCATTTAGTGGATATTTTCACAAAAAAGTGAATTTTCCAAAAATCCAGAAAATTGGCTGAAAACGACTAAATGTCAAGGACTCATTGGGCGAATCGCTCTGGAACTGAAATCGGAACGCTCACTGTCATTTGCCCTATCTGAAAGTCTGATAAACACCGGAAAAATGACTAAGTCCAAAAAAAAAATTTTTTCAACTTTTTTCAATTTTACCCCCGTGGGATATATATTCTACCCACACACATTTGGAACACTCCTGGGGTACCCTCACACATATTATTCCCTCATTTAGTGGATATTTTCACAAAAAAGTGAAATTTTCAAAAATCCAAAATATTGGCTGAAAACGACTAAATATCAACGACTCATTGGGCGAATCGCTCTGGAACTGAAATCCTAACGCTCACTGACATTTGCCCTATCTGAAAGTCTGATAAACGCCGGAAAAATGGCTAAGTCCAAAAAATAATTTTTTTCAACTTTTTTAAATTTTACCCCCGTGGGATATATATTTTACCCACACACATTTGGAACTCTCCTGGGGTACCCTCACACATATTATTCCCTCATTTAGTGGATATTTTCACAAAAAAGTGAAATTTTCAAAAATCCAAAATATTGGCTGAAAACGACTAAATATCAAGGACTCATTGGGCAAATCGCTCTGGAACTGAAATCGGAACGCTCACTGACATTTGCCCTATCTGAAAGTCCGATAAACGCCGCAAAAATGACTAAGTCCAAAAAAAAATGTTTTTCAACTTTTTTCAATTTTACCCCTGTGGGATATATATTCAACCCACACACATTTGGAACTCTCCTGGGGTACCCTCACACATATTATTCCCTCATTTAGTGGATATTTTCACAAAAAAGTGAAATTTTCAAAAATCCAAAATATTGGCTGAAAACGACTAAATATCAAGGACTCATTGGGCAAATCGCTCTGGAACTGAAATCGGAATGCTCATTGACATTTGCCCTATCTGAAAGTCTGATGAACGCCGGAAAAATGGCTAAGTCCAAAAAAATTTTTTTTTTAACTTTTTTAAATGTTACCCCCGTGGGATATATATTTTACCCACACACATTTGGAACTCTCCTGGGGTACCCTCACACATATTATTCCCTCATTTAGTGGATATTTTCACAAAAAAGTGAAATTTTCAAAAATCCAAAATATTGGCTGAAAACGACTAAATATCAAGGACTCATTGGGTGAATCGCTCTGGAACTGAAATCGGAACGCTCACTGACATTTGCCCTATCTGAAAGTCTGATAAACGCCGGAAAAATGACTAAGTCCAAAAAAAAAATTTTTTCAACTTTTTTCAATTTTACCCCCGTGGGATATATATTCTACCCACACACATTTGGAACACTCCTGGGGTACCCTCACACATATTATTCCCTCATTTAGTGGATATTTTCACAAAAAAGTGAAATTTTCAAAAATCCAAAATATTGGCTGAAAACGACTAAATATCAACGACTCATTGGGCGAATCGCTCTGGAACTGAAATCCTAACGCTCACTGACATTTGCCCTATCTGAAAGTCTGATAAACGCCGGAAAAATGGCTAAGTCCAAAAAATAATTTTTTTCAACTTTTTTAAATTTTACCCCCGTGGGATATATATTTTACCCACACACATTTGGAACTCTCCTGGGGTACCCTCACACATATTATTCCCTCATTTAGTGGATATTTTCACAAAAAAGTGAAATTTTCAAAAATCCAAAATATTGGCTGAAAACGACTAAATATCATGGACTCATTGGGCAAATCGCTCTGGAACTGAAATCGGAATGCTCACTGACATTTGCCCTATCTGAAAGTCTGATAAACGCCGGAAAAATGGCTAAGTCCAAAAAAATTTTTTTTTTAACTTTTTTAAATGTTACCCCCGTGGGATATATATTTTACCCACACACATTTGGAACTCTCCTGGGGTACCCTCACACATATTATTCCCTCATATAGTGGATATTTTCACAAAAAAGTGAATTTTCCAAAAATCCAGAAAATTGGCTGAAAACGACTAAATATCAAGGACTCATTGGGCGAATCGCTCTGGAACTGAAATCGGAATGCTCACTGACATTTGCCCTATCTGAAAGTCCGATAAACGCCGCAAAAATGACTAAGTCCAAAAAAAAATGTTTTTCAACTTTTTTCAATTTTACCCCTGTGGGATATATATTCAACCCACACACATTTGGAACTCTCCTGGGGTACCCTCACACATATTATTCCCTCATTTAGTGGATATTTTCACAAAAAAGTGAAATTTTCAAAAATCCAAAATATTGGCTGAAAACGACTAAATATCAAGGACTCATTGGGGAAATCGCTCTGGAACTGAAATCGGAATGCTCATTGACATTTGCCCTATCTGAAAGTCTGATGAACGCCGGAAAAATGGCTAAGTCCAAAAAAATTTTTTTTTTAACTTTTTTAAATGTTACCCCCGTGGGATATATATTTTACCCACACACATTTGGAACTCTCCTGGGGTACCCTCACACATATTATTTCCCTCATTTAGTGGATATTTTCACAAAAAAGTGAAATTTTCAAAAATCCAGAAAATTGGCTGAAAATGACTAAATATCAAGGACTCATTGGGCGAATCGCTCTGGAACTGAAATCGGAACGCTCACTGACATTTGCCCTATCTGAAAGTCCGATAAACGCCGCAAAAATGACTAAGTCCAAAAAAAAATGTTTTTCAACTTTTTTCAATTTTACCCCTGTGGGATATATATTCAACCCACACACATTTGGAACTCTCCTGGGGTACCCTCACACATATTATTCCCTCATTTAGTGGATATTTTCACAAAAAAGTGAAATTTTCAAAAATCCAAAATATTGGCTGAAAACGACTAAATGTCAAGGACTCATTGGGCGAATCGCTCTGGAACTGAAATCGGAACGCTCACTGTCATTTGCCCTATCTGAAAGTCTGATAAACGGCATAAAAATTACTAAGTCGAAAAAAATTTTTTTTTCAACTTTTTTCAATTTTACCCCCGTGGGATATATATTTTACCCACACACATTTGGAACTCTCGTGGGGTACCCTCACACATATTATTCCCTCATTTAGTGGATATTTTCACAAAAAAGTGAATTTTTCAAAAATCCAGAAAATTGGCTGAAAATGACTAAATATCATGGACTCATTAGGCGAATCGCTCTGGAACTGAAATCGGAACGCTCACTGACATTTGCCTATCTTAAAGTCTGATAAACACCGGAAAATTGACTAAGTCCAAAAAAAAAATTTTTTCAACTTTTTTAAATTTTACCCCCGTGGGATATATATTTTACCCACACACATTTGGAACTCTCCTGGGGTACCCTCACACATATTATTCCCTCATTTAGTGGATATTTTCACAAAAAAGTGAAATTTTCAAAAATCCAAAATATTGGCTGAAAACGACTAAATATCAAGGACTCATTGGGCAAATCGCTCTGGAACTGAAATCGGAACGCTCACTGACATTTGCCCTATCTGAAAGTCTGATAAACGCCGGGAAAATGACTAAGTCCAAAAAAAAAATTTTTTCAACTTTTTTCAATTTTACCCCCGTGGGATATGTATTCTACCTACACACATTTGGAACACTCCTGGGGTACCCTCACACATATTATTCCCTCATTTAGTGGATATTTTCACAAAAAAGTGACATTTTCAAAAATCCAAAATATTGGCTGAAAACGACTAAATATCAAGGACTCATTGGGCAAAGCGCTCTGGAACTGAAATCGGAACGCTCACTGACATTTGCCCTATCTGAAAGTCTGATAAACGCCGGAAAAATGGCTAAGTCCAAAAAATATTTTTTTTTAACTTTTTTAAATTTTACCCCCGTGGGATATATATTTTACCCACACACATTTGGAACTCTCCTGGGGTACCCTCACACATATTATTCCCTCATTTAGTGGATATTTTCACAAAAAAGTGAATTTTCCAAAAATCCAGAAAATTGGCTGAAAACGACTAAATGTCAAGGACTCATTGGGCGAAACGCTCTGGAACTGAAATCGGAACGCTCACTGTCATTTGCCCTATCTGAAAGTCTGATAAACACCGGAAAAATGACTAAGTCCAAAAAAATTTTTTTTTCAACTTTTTTCAATTTTACCCCCGTGGGATATATATTTTACCCACACACATTTGGAACTCTCCTGGGGTACCCTCACACATATTATTCCCTCATTTAGTGGATATTTTCACAAAAAAGTGAATTTTCCAAAAATCCAGTAAATTGGCTGAAAACGACTAAATGTCAAGGACTCATTGGGCGAATCGCTCTGGAACTGAAATCGGAACGTTCACTGTCATTTGCCCTATCTGAAAGTCTGATAAACACCAGAAAAATGACTAAGTCCAAAAAAAAAATTTTTTCAACTTTTTTCAATTTTACCCCCGTGGGATATGTATTCTACCCACACACATTTGGAACACTCCTGGGGTACCCTCACACATATTATTCCCTCATTTAGTGGATATTTTCACAAAAAAGTGACATTTTCAAAAATCCAAAATATTGGCTGAAAACGACTAAATATCAAGAACTCATTGGGCAAATCGCTCTGGAACTGAAATCGGAACGCTCACTGACATTTGCCCTATCTGAAAGTCTGATAAACACCGGAAAAATGACTAAGTCCAAAAAAAAAATTTTTTCAACTTTTTTCAATTTTACCCCCGTGGGATATGTATTCTACCCACACACATTTGGAACACTCCTGGGGTACCCTCACACATATTATTCCCTCATTTAGTGGATATTTTAACAAAAAAGTGAATTTTTCAAAAATCCAGAAAATTGGCTGAAAACGACTAAATATCAAGGATTCATTGGGCGAATCGCTCTGGAACTGAAATCGGAACGCTCACTAACATTTGCCCTATCTGAAAGTCTGATAAACGCCGGAAAAATTACTAAGTCCAAAAAATTTTTTTTTCAACTTTTTTCAATTTTACTCCCGTGGGATATATATTTTACCCACACACATTTGGAACTCTCCTGGGGTACCCTCACACATATTATTCCCTCATTTAGTGGATATTTTCACAAAAAAGTGAAATTTTCAAAAATCCAAAATATTGGCTGAAAACGACTAAATATCAAGGACTCATTGGGCGAATCGCTCTGGAACTGAAATCGGAACGCTCACTGCCATTTGCCCTATCTGAAAGTCTGATAAACGCCGGAAAAATGGCTAAGTCCAAAAAATTTTTTTTTTCAACTTTTTTCAATTTTACCCCCGTGGGATATATATTCTACCGACACACATTTTGAACTCTCCTGAACTACCCTCACACATATTATTCCCTCATTTAGTGGATATTTTCACAAAAAAGTGAAATTTTCAAAAATCCAGAAAATTGGCTGAAAATGACTAAATATCAAGGACTCATTGGGCGAATCGCTCTGGAACTGAAATCGGAATGCTCACTGACATTTGCCCTATCTGAAAGTCTGATAAACGACGGAAAAATGACTAAGTCCAAAAAAAAATATTTTTCAACTTTTTTCAATTTTACCCCTGTGGGATATATATTCAACCCACACACATTTGGAAATCTCCTGGGGTACCCTCACACATATTATTCCCTCATTTAGTGGATATTTTCACAAAAAAGTGAAATTTTCAAAAATCCAAAATATTGGCTGAAAACGACTAAATATCAAGGACTCATTGGGCGAATCGCTCTGGAACTGAAATCGGAACGCTCACTGACATTTGCCCTATCTGAAAGTCTGATAAACGCCAGAAAAATTACTAAGTCCAAAAAAATTTTTTTTTCAACTTTTTTCAATTTTACCCCCGTGGGATATATATTTTACCCACACACATTTGGAACTCTCGTGGGGTACCCTCACACATATTATTCCCTCATTTAGTGGATATTTTCACAAAAAAGTGAATTTTTCAAAAATCCAGAAAATTGGCTGAAAATGACTAAATATCAAGGACTCATTAGGCGAATCGCTCTGGAACTGAAATCGGAACGCTCACTGACATTTGCCTATCTGAAAGTCTGATAAACACCGGGAAAATGACTAAGTCCAAAAAAAAATTTTTTTCAACTTTTTTCAATTTTACCCCCGTGGGATATATATTTTACCCACACACATTTGGAACTCTCCTGGGGTACCCTCACACATATTATTTCCCTCATTTAGTGGATATTTTCACAAAAAAGTGAAATTTTCAAAAATCCAGAAAATTGGCTGAAAATGACTAAATATCAAGGACTCATTGGGCGAATCGCTCTGGAACTGAAATCGGAACGCTCACTGACATTTGCCCTATCTGAAAGTCCGATAAACGCCGCAAAAATGACTAAGTCCAAAAAAAAATGTTTTTCAACTTTTTTCAATTTTACCCCTGTGGGATATATATTCAACCCACACACATTTGGAACTCTCCTGGGGTACCCTCACACATATTATTCCCTCATTTAGTGGATATTTTCACAAAAAAGTGAAATTTTCAAAAATCCAAAATATTGGCTGAAAACGACTAAATGTCAAGGACTCATTGGGCGAATCGCTCTGGAACTGAAATCGGAACGCTCACTGTCATTTGCCCTATCTGAAAGTCTGATAAACGGCATAAAAATTACTAAGTCGAAAAAAATTTTTTTTTCAACTTTTTTCAATTTTACCCCCGTGGGATATATATTTTACCCACACACATTTGGAACTCTCGTGGGGTACCCTCACACATATTATTCCCTCATTTAGTGGATATTTTCACAAAAAAGTGAATTTTTCAAAAATCCAGAAAATTGGCTGAAAATGACTAAATATCATGGACTCATTAGGCGAATCGCTCTGGAACTGAAATCGGAACGCTCACTGACATTTGCCTATCTTAAAGTCTGATAAACACCGGAAAAATGACTAAGTCCAAAAAAAAAATTTTTTCAACTTTTTTAAATTTTACCCCCGTGGGATATATATTTTACCCACACACATTTGGAACTCTCCTGGGGTACCCTCACACATATTATTCCCTCATTTAGTGGATATTTTCACAAAAAAGTGAAATTTTCAAAAATCCAAAATATTGGCTGAAAACGACTAAATATCAAGGACTCATTGGGCAAATCGCTCTGGAACTGAAATCGGAACGCTCACTGACATTTGCCCTATCTGAAAGTCTGATAAACGCCGGGAAAATGACTAAGTCCAAAAAAAAAATTTTTTCAACTTTTTTCAATTTTACCCCCGTGGGATATGTATTCTACCCACACACATTTGGAACACTCCTGGGGTACCCTCACACATATTATTCCCTCATTTAGTGGATATTTTCACAAAAAAGTGACATTTTCAAAAATCCAAAATATTGGCTGAAAACGACTAAATATCAAGGACTCATTGGGCAAAGCGCTCTGGAACTGAAATCGGAACGCTCACTGACATTTGCCCTATCTGAAAGTCTGATAAACGCCGGAAAAATGGCTAAGTCCAAAAAATAATTTTTTTTAACTTTTTTAAATTTTACCCCCGTGGGATATATATTTTACCCACACACATTTGGAACTCTCCTGGGGTACCCTCACACATATTATTCCCTCATTTAGTGGATATTTTCACAAAAAAGTGAATTTTCCAAAAATCCAGAAAATTGGCTGAAAACGACTAAATGTCAAGGACTCATTGGGCGAATCGCTCTGGAACTGAAATCGGAACGCTCACTGTCATTTGCCCTATCTGAAAGTCTGATAAACACCGGAAAAATGACTAAGTCCAAAAAAATTTTTTTTTCAACTTTTTTCAATTTTACCCCCGTGGGATATATATTTTACCCACACACATTTGGAACTCTCCTGGGGTACCCTCACACATATTATTCCCTCATTTAGTGGATATTTTCACAAAAAAGTGAATTTTCCAAAAATCCAGTAAATTGGCTGAAAACGACTAAATGTCAAGGACTCATTGGGCGAATCGCTCTGGAACTGAAATCGGAACGTTCACTGTCATTTGCCCTATCTGAAAGTCTGATAAACACCAGAAAAATGACTAAGTCCAAAAAAAAAATTTTTTCAACTTTTTTCAATTTTACCCCCGTGGGATATGTATTCTACCCACACACATTTGGAACACTCCTGGGGTACCCTCACACATATTATTCCCTCATTTAGTGGATATTTTCACAAAAAAGTGACATTTTCAAAAATCCAAAATATTGGCTGAAAACGACTAAATATCAAGAACTCATTGGGCAAATCGCTCTGGAACTGAAATCGGAACGCTCACTGACATTTGCCCTATCTGAAAGTCTGATAAACACCGGAAAAATGACTAAGTCCAAAAAAAAAATTTTTTCAACTTTTTTCAATTTTACCCCCGTGGGATATGTATTCTACCCACACACATTTGGAACACTCCTGGGGTACCCTCACACATATTATTCCCTCATTTAGTGGATATTTTAACAAAAAAGTGAATTTTTCAAAAATCCAGAAAATTGGCTGAAAACGACTAAATATCAAGGATTCATTGGGCGAATCGCTCTGGAACTGAAATCGGAACGCTCACTAACATTTGCCCTATCTGAAAGTCTGATAAACGCCGGAAAAATTACTAAGTCCAAAAAATTTTTTTTTCAACTTTTTTCAATTTTACTCCCGTGGGATATATATTTTACCCACACACATTTGGAACTCTCCTGGGGTACCCTCACACATATTATTCCCTCATTTAGTGGATATTTTCACAAAAAAGTGAAATTTTCAAAAATCCAAAATATTGGCTGAAAACGACTAAATATCAAGGACTCATTGGGCGAATCGCTCTGGAACTGAAATCGGAACGCTCACTGCCATTTGCCCTATCTGAAAGTCTGATAAACGCCGGAAAAATGGCTAAGTCCAAAAAATTTTTTTTTTCAACATTTTTCAATTTTACCCCCGTGGGATATATATTCTACCGACACACATTTTGAACTCTCCTGAACTACCCTCACACATATTATTCCCTCATTTAGTGGATATTTTCACAAAAAAGTGAAATTTTCAAAAATCCAGAAAATTGGCTGAAAATGACTAAATATCAAGGACTCATTGGGCGAATCGCTCTGGAACTGAAATCGGAATGCTCACTGACATTTGCCCTATCTGAAAGTCTGATAAACGACGGAAAAATGACTAAGTCCAAAAAAAAATATTTTTCAACTTTTTTCAATTTTACCCCTGTGGGATATATATTCAACCCACACACATTTGGAAATCTCCTGGGGTACCCTCACACATATTATTCCCTCATTTAGTGGATATTTTCACAAAAAAGTGAAATTTTCAAAAATCCAAAATATTGGCTGAAAACGACTAAATATCAAGGACTCATTGGGCGAATCGCTCTGGAACTGAAATCGGAACGCTCACTGACATTTGCCCTATCTGAAAGTCTGATAAACGCCAGAAAAATTACTAAGTCCAAAAAAATTTTTTTTTCAACTTTTTTCAATTTTACCCCCGTGGGATATATATTTTACCCACACACATTTGGAACTCTCGTGGGGTACCCTCACACATATTATTCCCTCATTTAGTGGATATTTTCACAAAAAAGTGAATTTTTCAAAAATCCAGAAAATTGGCTGAAAATGACTAAATATCAAGGACTCATTAGGCGAATCGCTCTGGAACTGAAATCGGAACGCTCACTGACATTTGCCTATCTGAAAGTCTGATAAACACCGGGAAAATGACTAAGTCCAAAAAAAAATTTTTTTCAACTTTTTTCAATTTTACCCCCGTGGGATATATATTCTACCCACACACATTTTGAACTCTCCTGAACTACCCTCACACATATTATTCCCTCATTTAGTGGATATTTTCACAAAAAAGTGAAATTTTCAAAAATCCAAAATATTGGCTGAAAACGACTAAATATCAAGGACTCATTGGGCAAATCGCTCTGGAACTGAAATCGGAACGCTCACTGACATTTGCCCTATCTGAAAGTCTGATAAACGCCGGAAAAATGGCTAAGTCCAAAAAATATTTTTTTTTAACTTTTTTAAATGTTACCCCCGTGGGATATATATTTTACCCACACACATTTGGAACTCTCCTGGGGTACCCTCACACATATTATTCCTTCATTTAGTGGATATTTTCACAAAAAAGTGAATTTTTCAAAAATCCAGAAAATTGGCTGAAAACGACTAAATATCAAGGACTCATTGGGCGAATCGCTCTGGAACTGAAATCGGAACGCTCACTGACATTTGCCCTATCTGAAAGTCCGATAAACGCCGCAAAAATGACTAAGTCCAAAAAAATTTTTTTTTTCAACTTTTTTCAATTTTACCCCCGTGGGATATATATTCTACCCACACACATTTGGAACTCTCGTGGGGTACCCTCACACATATTATTCCCTCATTTAGTGGATATTTTCACAAAAAAGTGACTTTTCCAAAAATCCAGAAAATTGGCTGAAAACGACTAAATATCAAGGACTCATTGGGCGAATCGCTCTATAACTGAAATCGGAACGCTCACTGACATTTGCCCTATCTGAAAGTCTGATAAACGACGGAAAAATGACTAAGTCCAAAAAAAAATATTTTTCAACTTTTTTCAATTTTACCCCTGTGGGATATATATTCAACCCACACACATTTGGAACTCTCCTGGGGTACCCTCACACATATTATTCCCTCATTTAGTGGATATTTTCACAAAAAAGTGAATTTTTCAAAAATCCAGAAAATTGGCTGAAAATGACTAAATATCAAGGGCTCATTAGGCGAATCGCTCTGGAACTGAAATCGGAACGCTCACTGACATTTGCCTATCTGAAAGTCTGATAAACACCGGGAAAATGACTAAGTCCAAAAAAAAAATTTTTTCAACTTTTTTCAGTTTTACCCCCGTGGGATATATATTCTACCCACACACATTTGGAACACTCCTGGGGTACCCTCACACATATTATTCCCTCATTTAGTGGATATTTTCACAAAAAAGTGAAATTTTCAAAAATCCAAAATATTGGCTGAAAACGACTAAATATCAAGGACTCATTGGGCGAATCGTTCTGGAACTGAAATCGGAATGCTCACTGACATTTGCCCTATCTTAAAGTCTGATAAACGCCGGAAAAATGGCTAAGTCCCAAAAAAAAAATTTTTCAACTTTTTCCAATTTTACCCCCGTGGGATATATATTCTACCCACACACATTTGGAACTCTCCTGGGCTAAACTCACACATATTATTCCCTCATTTAGTGGATATTTTCACAAAAAAGTGAAATTTTCAAAAATCCAGCAAATTGGCTGAAACTGACTAAATATCAAGGACTCATTGGGCGAATCGCTCTGGAACTGAAATTGGAACGCTCACTGACATTTGCCCTATCTGAAAGTCTGATAAACGCCGGAAAAATGACTAAGTCCAAAAAAAAAATTTTTTCAACTTTTTTCAATTTTACCCCCGTGGGATATGTATTCTACCCACACACATTTAGAACACTCCTGGGGTACCCTCACACATATTATTCCCTCATTTAGTGGATATTTTCACAAAAAAGTGAAATTTTCAAAAATCCAAAATGTTGGCTGAAAACGACTAAATATCAAGGACTCATTGGGCGAATCGCTCTGGAACTTAAATCGTAACGCTCACTGACATTTGCCCTATCTGAAAGTCTGATAAACGCCGGAAAAATGGCTAAATCCAAAAAATATTTTTTTTTAACTTTTTTAAATTTTACCCCCGTGGGATATATATTTTACCCACACACATTTGGAACTCTCCTGGGGTACCCTCACATATATTATTCCCTCATTTAGTGGATATTTTCACAAAAAAGTGAAATTTTCAAAAATCCAGAATATTGGCTGAAAACGACTAAATATCAAGGACTCATTGGGTGAATCGCTCTGGAACTGAAATCGGAACGCTCACTGACATTTGCCCTATCTGAAAGTCTGATAAACGCCGGAAAAATGACTAAGTCCAAAAAAAAAATTTTTTCAACTTTTTTCAATTTTACCCCCGTGGGATATATATTCCACCCACACACATTTGGAACACTCCTGGGGTACCCTCACACATATTATTCCCTCATTTAGTGGATATTTTCACAAAAAAGTGAAATTTTCAAAAATCCAAAATATTGGCTGAAAACGACTAAATATCAACGACTCATTGGGCGAATCGCTCTGGAACTGAAATCCTAACGCTCACTGACATTTGCCCTATCTGAAAGTCTGATAAACGCCGGAAAAATGGCTAAGTCCAAAAAATAATTTTTTTCAACTTTTTTAAATTTTACCCCCGTGGGATATATATTTTACCCACACACATTTGGAACTCTCCTGGGGTACCCTCACACATATTATTCCCTCATTTAGTGGATATTTTCACAAAAAAGTGAAATTTTCAAAAATCCAAAATATTGGCTGAAAACGACTAAATATCAAGGACTCATTGGGCAAATCGCTCTGAAACTGAAATCGGAATGCTCACTGACATTTGCCCTATCTGAAAGTCTGATAAACGCCGGAAAAATGGCTAAGTCCAAAAAAATTTTTTTTTTAACTTTTTTAAATGTTACCCCCGTGGGATATATATTTTACCCACACACATTTGGAACTCTCCTGGGGTACCCTCACACATATTATTCCCTCATATAGTGGATATTTTCACAAAAAAGTGAATTTTCCAAAAATCCAGAAAATTGGCTGAAAACGACTAAATATCAAGGACTCATTGGGCGAATCGCTCTGGAACTGAAATCGGAACGCTCACTGACATTTGCCCTATCTGAAAGTCCGATAAACGCCGCAAAAATGACTAAGTCCAAAAAAAAATGTTTTTCAACTTTTTTCAATTTTACCCCTGTGGGATATATATTCAACCCACACACATTTGGAACTCTCCTGGGGTACCCTCACACATATTATTCCCTCATTTAGTGGATATTTTCACAAAAAAGTGAAATTTTCAAAAATCCAAAATATTGGCTGAAAACGACTAAATATCAAGGACTCATTGGGCAAATCGCTCTGGAACTGAAATCGGAATGCTCATTGACATTTGCCCTATCTGAAAGTCTGATGAACGCCGGAAAAATGGCTAAGTCCAAAAAAATTTTTTTTTTAACTTTTTTAAATGTTACCCCCGTGGGATATATATTTTACCCACACACATTTGGAACTCTCCTGGGGTACCCTCACACATATTATTTCCCTCATTTAGTGGATATTTTCACAAAAAAGTGAAATTTTCAAAAATCCAGAAAATTGGCTGAAAATGACTAAATATCAAGGACTCATTGGGCGAATCGCTCTGGAACTGAAATCGGAATGCTCACTGACATTTGCCCTATCTGAAAGTCCGATAAACGCCGCAAAAATGACTAAGTCCAAAAAAAAATGTTTTTCAACTTTTTTCAATTTTACCCCTGTGGGATATATATTCAACCCACACACATTTGGAACTCTCCTGGGGTACCCTCACACATATTATTCCCTCATTTAGTGGATATTTTCACAAAAAAGTGAAATTTTCAAAAATCCAAAATATTGGCTGAAAACGACTAAATGTCAAGGACTCATTGGGCGAATCGCTCTGGAACTGAAATCGGAACGCTCACTGTCATTTGCCCTATCTGAAAGTCTGATAAACGGCATAAAAATTACTAAGTCGAAAAAAATTTTTTTTTCAACTTTTTTCAATTTTACCCCCGTGGGATATATATTTTACCCACACACATTTGGAACTCTCCTGGGGTACCCTCACACATATTATTCCCTCATTTAGTGGATATTTTCACAAAAAAGTGAATTTTTCAAAAATCCAGAAAATTGGCTGAAAATGACTAAATATCAAGGACTCATTAGGCGAATCGCTCTGGAACTGAAATCGGAACGCTCACTGACATTTGCCTATCTGAAAGTCTGATAAACACCGGGAAAATGACTAAGTCCAAAAAAAAATTTTTTTCAACTTTTTTCAATTTTACCCCCGTGGGATATATATTCTACCCACACACATTTTGAACTCTCCTGAACTACCCTCACACATATTATTCCCTCATTTAGTGGATATTTTCACAAAAAAGTGACATTTTCAAAAATCCAAAATATTGGCTGAAAACGACTAAATATCAAGGACTCATTGGGCAAAGCGCTCTGGAACTGAAATCGGAACGCTCACTGACATTTGCCCTATCTGAAAGTCTGATAAACGCCGGAAAAATGGCTAAGTCCAAAAAATAATTTTTTTTAACTTTTTTAAATTTTACCCCCGTGGGATATATATTTTACCCACACACATTTGGAACTCTCCTGGGGTACCCTCACACATATTATTCCCTCATTTAGTGGATATTTTCACAAAAAAGTGAATTTTCCAAAAATCCAGAAAATTGGCTGAAAACGACTAAATGTCAAGGACTCATTGGGCGAATCGCTCTGGAACTGAAATCGGAACGCTCACTGTCATTTGCCCTATCTGAAAGTCTGATAAACGCCGGAAAAATGGCTAAGTCCAAAAAATATTTTTTTTTAACTTTTTTAAATGTTACCCCCGTGGGATATATATTTTACCCACACACATTTGGAACTCTCCTGGGGTACCCTCACACATATTATTCCTTCATTTAGTGGATATTTTCACAAAAAAGTGAATTTTTCAAAAATCCAGAAAATTGGCTGAAAACGACTAAATATCAAGGACTCATTGGGCGAATCGCTCTGGAACTGAAATCGGAACGCTCACTGACATTTGCCCTATCTGAAAGTCCGATAAACGCCGCAAAAATGACTAAGTCCAAAAAAATTTTTTTTTTCAACTTTTTTCAATTTTACCCCCGTGGGATATATATTCTACCCACACACATTTGGAACTCTCGTGGGGTACCCTCACACATATTATTCCCTCATTTAGTGGATATTTTCACAAAAAAGTGACTTTTCCAAAAATCCAGAAAATTGGCTGAAAACGACTAAATATCAAGGACTCATTGGGCGAATCGCTCTATAACTGAAATCGGAACGCTCACTGACATTTGCCCTATCTGAAAGTCTGATAAACGACGGAAAAATGACTAAGTCCAAAAAAAAATATTTTTCAACTTTTTTCAATTTTACCCCTGTGGGATATATATTCAACCCACACACATTTGGAACTCTCCTGGGGTACCCTCACACATATTATTCCCTCATTTAGTGGATATTTTCACAAAAAAGTGAATTTTTCAAAAATCCAGAAAATTGGCTGAAAATGACTAAATATCAAGGGCTCATTAGGCGAATCGCTCTGGAACTGAAATCGGAACGCTCACTGACATTTGCCTATCTGAAAGTCTGATAAACACCGGGAAAATGACTAAGTCCAAAAAAAAAATTTTTTCAACTTTTTTCAGTTTTACCCCCGTGGGATATATATTCTACCCACACACATTTGGAACACTCCTGGGGTACCCTCACACATATTATTCCCTCATTTAGTGGATATTTTCACAAAAAAGTGAAATTTTCAAAAATCCAAAATATTGGCTGAAAACGACTAAATATCAAGGACTCATTGGGCGAATCGTTCTGGAACTGAAATCGGAATGCTCACTGACATTTGCCCTATCTTAAAGTCTGATAAACGCCGGAAAAATGGCTAAGTCCCAAAAAAAAAATTTTTCAACTTTTTCCAATTTTACCCCCGTGGGATATATATTCTACCCACACACATTTGGAACTCTCCTGGGCTAAACTCACACATATTATTCCCTCATTTAGTGGATATTTTCACAAAAAAGTGAAATTTTCAAAAATCCAGCAAATTGGCTGAAACTGACTAAATATCAAGGACTCATTGGGCGAATCGCTCTGGAACTGAAATTGGAACGCTCACTGACATTTGCCCTATCTGAAAGTCTGATAAACGCCGGAAAAATGACTAAGTCCAAAAAAAAAATTTTTTCAACTTTTTTCAATTTTACCCCCGTGGGATATGTATTCTACCCACACACATTTAGAACACTCCTGGGGTACCCTCACACATATTATTCCCTCATTTAGTGGATATTTTCACAAAAAAGTGAAATTTTCAAAAATCCAAAATGTTGGCTGAAAACGACTAAATATCAAGGACTCATTGGGCGAATCGCTCTGGAACTTAAATCGTAACGCTCACTGACATTTGCCCTATCTGAAAGTCTGATAAACGCCGGAAAAATGGCTAAATCCAAAAAATATTTTTTTTTAACTTTTTTAAATTTTACCCCCGTGGGATATATATTTTACCCACACACATTTGGAACTCTCCTGGGGTACCCTCACATATATTATTCCCTCATTTAGTGGATATTTTCACAAAAAAGTGAAATTTTCAAAAATCCAGAATATTGGCTGAAAACGACTAAATATCAAGGACTCATTGGGTGAATCGCTCTGGAACTGAAATCGGAACGCTCACTGACATTTGCCCTATCTGAAAGTCTGATAAACGCCGGAAAAATGACTAAGTCCAAAAAAAAAATTTTTTCAACTTTTTTCAATTTTACCCCCGTGGGATATATATTCCACCCACACACATTTGGAACACTCCTGGGGTACCCTCACACATATTATTCCCTCATTTAGTGGATATTTTCACAAAAAAGTGAAATTTTCAAAAATCCAAAATATTGGCTGAAAACGACTAAATATCAACGACTCATTGGGCGAATCGCTCTGGAACTGAAATCCTAACGCTCACTGACATTTGCCCTATCTGAAAGTCTGATAAACGCCGGAAAAATGGCTAAGTCCAAAAAATAATTTTTTTCAACTTTTTTAAATTTTACCCCCGTGGGATATATATTTTACCCACACACATTTGGAACTCTCCTGGGGTACCCTCACACATATTATTCCCTCATTTAGTGGATATTTTCACAAAAAAGTGAAATTTTCAAAAATCCAAAATATTGGCTGAAAACGACTAAATATCAAGGACTCATTGGGCAAATCGCTCTGAAACTGAAATCGGAATGCTCACTGACATTTGCCCTATCTGAAAGTCTGATAAACGCCGGAAAAATGGCTAAGTCCAAAAAAATTTTTTTTTTAACTTTTTTAAATGTTACCCCCGTGGGATATATATTTTACCCACACACATTTGGAACTCTCCTGGGGTACCCTCACACATATTATTCCCTCATATAGTGGATATTTTCACAAAAAAGTGAATTTTCCAAAAATCCAGAAAATTGGCTGAAAACGACTAAATATCAAGGACTCATTGGGCGAATCGCTCTGGAACTGAAATCGGAACGCTCACTGACATTTGCCCTATCTGAAAGTCCGATAAACGCCGCAAAAATGACTAAGTCCAAAAAAAAATGTTTTTCAACTTTTTTCAATTTTACCCCTGTGGGATATATATTCAACCCACACACATTTGGAACTCTCCTGGGGTACCCTCACACATATTATTCCCTCATTTAGTGGATATTTTCACAAAAAAGTGAAATTTTCAAAAATCCAAAATATTGGCTGAAAACGACTAAATATCAAGGACTCATTGGGCAAATCGCTCTGGAACTGAAATCGGAATGCTCATTGACATTTGCCCTATCTGAAAGTCTGATGAACGCCGGAAAAATGGCTAAGTCCAAAAAAATTTTTTTTTTAACTTTTTTAAATGTTACCCCCGTGGGATATATATTTTACCCACACACATTTGGAACTCTCCTGGGGTACCCTCACACATATTATTTCCCTCATTTAGTGGATATTTTCACAAAAAAGTGAAATTTTCAAAAATCCAGAAAATTGGCTGAAAATGACTAAATATCAAGGACTCATTGGGCGAATCGCTCTGGAACTGAAATCGGAATGCTCACTGACATTTGCCCTATCTGAAAGTCCGATAAACGCCGCAAAAATGACTAAGTCCAAAAAAAAATGTTTTTCAACTTTTTTCAATTTTACCCCTGTGGGATATATATTCAACCCACACACATTTGGAACTCTCCTGGGGTACCCTCACACATATTATTCCCTCATTTAGTGGATATTTTCACAAAAAAGTGAAATTTTCAAAAATCCAAAATATTGGCTGAAAACGACTAAATGTCAAGGACTCATTGGGCGAATCGCTCTGGAACTGAAATCGGAACGCTCACTGTCATTTGCCCTATCTGAAAGTCTGATAAACGGCATAAAAATTACTAAGTCGAAAAAAATTTTTTTTTCAACTTTTTTCAATTTTACCCCCGTGGGATATATATTTTACCCACACACATTTGGAACTCTCCTGGGGTACCCTCACACATATTATTCCCTCATTTAGTGGATATTTTCACAAAAAAGTGAATTTTTCAAAAATCCAGAAAATTGGCTGAAAATGACTAAATATCAAGGACTCATTAGGCGAATCGCTCTGGAACTGAAATCGGAACGCTCACTGACATTTGCCTATCTGAAAGTCTGATAAACACCGGGAAAATGACTAAGTCCAAAAAAAAATTTTTTTCAACTTTTTTCAATTTTACCCCCGTGGGATATATATTCTACCCACACACATTTTGAACTCTCCTGAACTACCCTCACACATATTATTCCCTCATTTAGTGGATATTTTCACAAAAAAGTGACATTTTCAAAAATCCAAAATATTGGCTGAAAACGACTAAATATCAAGGACTCATTGGGCAAAGCGCTCTGGAACTGAAATCGGAACGCTCACTGACATTTGCCCTATCTGAAAGTCTGATAAACGCCGGAAAAATGGCTAAGTCCAAAAAATAATTTTTTTTAACTTTTTTAAATTTTACCCCCGTGGGATATATATTTTACCCACACACATTTGGAACTCTCCTGGGGTACCCTCACACATATTATTCCCTCATTTAGTGGATATTTTCACAAAAAAGTGAATTTTCCAAAAATCCAGAAAATTGGCTGAAAACGACTAAATGTCAAGGACTCATTGGGCGAATCGCTCTGGAACTGAAATCGGAACGCTCACTGTCATTTGCCCTATCTGAAAGTCTGATAAACACCGGAAAAATGACTAAGTCCAAAAAAATTTTTTTTTCAACTTTTTTCAATTTTACCCCCGTGGGATATATATTTTACCCACACACATTTGGAACTCTCCTGGGGTACCCTCACACATATTATTCCCTCATTTAGTGGATATTTTCACAAAAAAGTGACATTTTCAAAAATCCAAAATATTGGCTGAAAACGACTAAATATCAAGGACTCATTGGGCAAATCGCTCTGGAACTGAAATCGGAACGCTCACTGACATTTGCCCTATCTGAAAGTCTGATAAACACCGGAAAAATGACTAAGTCCAAAAAAAAAATTTTTTCAACTTTTTTCAATTTTACCCCCG
Source organism: Phyllobates terribilis (assembly GCF_046119375.1). Taxonomy (NCBI): domain Eukaryota; kingdom Metazoa; phylum Chordata; class Amphibia; order Anura; family Dendrobatidae; genus Phyllobates; species Phyllobates terribilis. The sequence goes on from NW_027362769.1 coordinate 314,396,248, forward strand.
TGGGATATGTATTCTACCCACACACATTTGGAACACTCCTGGGGTACCCTCACACATATTATTCCCTCATTTAGTGGATATTTTAACAAAAAAGTGAATTTTTCAAAAATCCAGAAAATTGGCTGAAAACGACTAAATATCAAGGATTCATTGGGCGAATCGCTCTGGAACTGAAATCGGAACGCTCACTAACATTTGCCCTATCTGAAAGTCTGATAAACGACGGAAAAATGACTAAGTCCAAAAAAAAATATTTTTCAACTTTTTTCAATTTTACCCCTGTGGGATATATATTCAACCCACACACATTTGGAAATCTCCTGGGGTACCCTCACACATATTATTCCCTCATTTAGTGGATATTTTCACAAAAAAGTGAAATTTTCAAAAATCCAAAATATTGGCTGAAAACGACTAAATATCAAGGACTCATTGGGCGAATCGCTCTGGAACTGAAATCGGAACGCTCACTGACATTTGCCCTATCTGAAAGTCTGATAAACGCCAGAAAAATTACTAAGTCCAAAAAAATTTTTTTTTCAACTTTTTTCAATTTTACCCCCGTGGGATATATATTTTACCCACACACATTTGGAACTCTCGTGGGGTACCCTCACACATATTATTCCCTCATTTAGTGGATATTTTCACAAAAAAGTGAATTTTTCAAAAATCCAGAAAATTGGCTGAAAATGACTAAATATCAAGGACTCATTAGGCGAATCGCTCTGGAACTGAAATCGGAACGCTCACTGACATTTGCCTATCTGAAAGTCTGATAAACACCGGGAAAATGACTAAGTCCAAAAAAAAATTTTTTTCAACTTTTTTCAATTTTACCCCCGTGGGATATATATTCTACCCACACACATTTTGAACTCTCCTGAACTACCCTCACACATATTATTCCCTCATTTAGTGGATATTTTCACAAAAAAGTGAAATTTTCAAAAATCCAAAATATTGGCTGAAAACGACTAAATATCAAGGACTCATTGGGCAAATCGCTCTGGAACTGAAATCGGAACGCTCACTGACATTTGCCCTATCTGAAAGTCTGATAAACGCCGGAAAAATGGCTAAGTCCAAAAAATATTTTTTTTTAACTTTTTTAAATGTTACCCCCGTGGGATATATATTTTACCCACACACATTTGGAACTCTCCTGGGGTACCCTCACACATATTATTCCTTCATTTAGTGGATATTTTCACAAAAAAGTGAATTTTTCAAAAATCCAGAAAATTGGCTGAAAACGACTAAATATCAAGGACTCATTGGGCGAATCGCTCTGGAACTGAAATCGGAACGCTCACTGACATTTGCCCTATCTGAAAGTCCGATAAACGCCGCAAAAATGACTAAGTCCAAAAAAATTTTTTTTTTCAACTTTTTTCAATTTTACCCCCGTGGGATATATATTCTACCCACACACATTTGGAACTCTCGTGGGGTACCCTCACACATATTATTCCCTCATTTAGTGGATATTTTCACAAAAAAGTGACTTTTCCAAAAATCCAGAAAATTGGCTGAAAACGACTAAATATCAAGGACTCATTGGGCGAATCGCTCTATAACTGAAATCGGAACGCTCACTGACATTTGCCCTATCTGAAAGTCTGATAAACGACGGAAAAAGGACTAAGTCCAAAAAAAAATATTTTTCAACTTTTTTCAATTTTACCCCTGTGGGATATATATTCAACCCACACACATTTGGAACTCTCCTGGGGTACCCTCACACATATTATTCCCTCATTTAGTGGATATTTTCACAAAAAAGTGAATTTTTCAAAAATCCAGAAAATTGGCTGAAAATGACTAAATATCAAGGACTCATTAGGCGAATCGCTCTGGAACTGAAATCGGAACGCTCACTGACATTTGCCTATCTGAAAGTCTGATAAACACCGGGAAAATGACTAAGTCCAAAAAAAAATTTTTTTCAACTTTTTTCAATTTTACCCCCGTGGGATATATATTCTACCCACACACATTTTGAACTCTCCTGAACTACCCTCACACATATTATTCCCTCATTTAGTGGATATTTTCACAAAAAAGTGACATTTTCAAAAATCCAAAATATTGGCTGAAAACGACTAAATATCAAGGACTCATTGGGCAAAGCGCTCTGGAACTGAAATCGGAACGCTCACTGACATTTGCCCTATCTGAAAGTCTGATAAACGCCGGAAAAATGGCTAAGTCCAAAAAATAATTTTTTTTAACTTTTTTAAATTTTACCCCCGTGGGATATATATTTTACCCACACACATTTGGAACTCTCCTGGGGTACCCTCACACATATTATTCCCTCATTTAGTGGATATTTTCACAAAAAAGTGAATTTTCCAAAAATCCAGAAAATTGGCTGAAAACGACTAAATGTCAAGGACTCATTGGGCGAATCGCTCTGGAACTGAAATCGGAACGCTCACTGTCATTTGCCCTATCTGAAAGTCTGATAAACACCGGAAAAATGACTAAGTCCAAAAAAATTTTTTTTTCAACTTTTTTCAATTTTACCCCCGTGGGATATATATTTTACCCACACACATTTGGAACTCTCCTGGGGTACCCTCACACATATTATTCCCTCATTTAGTGGATATTTTCACAAAAAAGTGACATTTTCAAAAATCCAAAATATTGGCTGAAAACGACTAAATATCAAGGACTCATTGGGCAAATCGCTCTGGAACTGAAATCGGAACGCTCACTGACATTTGCCCTATCTGAAAGTCTGATAAACACCGGAAAAATGACTAAGTCCAAAAAAAAAATTTTTTCAACTTTTTTCAATTTTACCCCCGTGGGATATGTATTCTACCCACACACATTTGGAACACTCCTGGGGTACCCTCACACATATTATTCCCTCATTTAGTGGATATTTTAACAAAAAAGTGAATTTTTCAAAAATCCAGAAAATTGGCTGAAAACGACTAAATATCAAGGATTCATTGGGCGAATCGCTCTGGAACTGAAATCGGAACGCTCACTAACATTTGCCCTATCTGAAAGTCTGATAAACGACGGAAAAATGACTAAGTCCAAAAAAAAATATTTTTCAACTTTTTTCAATTTTACCCCTGTGGGATATATATTCAACCCACACACATTTGGAAATCTCCTGGGGTACCCTCACACATATTATTCCCTCATTTAGTGGATATTTTCACAAAAAAGTGAAATTTTCAAAAATCCAAAATATTGGCTGAAAACGACTAAATATCAAGGACTCATTGGGCGAATCGCTCTGGAACTGAAATCGGAACGCTCACTGACATTTGCCCTATCTGAAAGTCTGATAAACGCCAGAAAAATTACTAAGTCCAAAAAAATTTTTTTTTCAACTTTTTTCAATTTTACCCCCGTGGGATATATATTTTACCCACACACATTTGGAACTCTCGTGGGGTACCCTCACACATATTATTCCCTCATTTAGTGGATATTTTCACAAAAAAGTGAATTTTTCAAAAATCCAGAAAATTGGCTGAAAATGACTAAATATCAAGGACTCATTAGGCGAATCGCTCTGGAACTGAAATCGGAACGCTCACTGACATTTGCCTATCTGAAAGTCTGATAAACACCGGGAAAATGACTAAGTCCAAAAAAAAATTTTTTTCAACTTTTTTCAATTTTACCCCCGTGGGATATATATTCTACCCACACACATTTTGAACTCTCCTGAACTACCCTCACACATATTATTCCCTCATTTAGTGGATATTTTCACAAAAAAGTGAAATTTTCAAAAATCCAAAATATTGGCTGAAAACGACTAAATATCAAGGACTCATTGGGCAAATCGCTCTGGAACTGAAATCGGAACGCTCACTGACATTTGCCCTATCTGAAAGTCTGATAAACGCCGGAAAAATGGCTAAGTCCAAAAAATATTTTTTTTTAACTTTTTTAAATGTTACCCCCGTGGGATATATATTTTACCCACACACATTTGGAACTCTCCTGGGGTACCCTCACACATATTATTCCTTCATTTAGTGGATATTTTCACAAAAAAGTGAATTTTTCAAAAATCCAGAAAATTGGCTGAAAACGACTAAATATCAAGGACTCATTGGGCGAATCGCTCTGGAACTGAAATCGGAACGCTCACTGACATTTGCCCTATCTGAAAGTCCGATAAACGCCGCAAAAATGACTAAGTCCAAAAAAATTTTTTTTTTCAACTTTTTTCAATTTTACCCCCGTGGGATATATATTCTACCCACACACATTTGGAACTCTCGTGGGGTACCCTCACACATATTATTCCCTCATTTAGTGGATATTTTCACAAAAAAGTGACTTTTCCAAAAATCCAGAAAATTGGCTGAAAACGACTAAATATCAAGGACTCATTGGGCGAATCGCTCTATAACTGAAATCGGAACGCTCACTGACATTTGCCCTATCTGAAAGTCTGATAAACGACGGAAAAAGGACTAAGTCCAAAAAAAAATATTTTTCAACTTTTTTCAATTTTACCCCTGTGGGATATATATTCAACCCACACACATTTGGAACTCTCCTGGGGTACCCTCACACATATTATTCCCTCATTTAGTGGATATTTTCACAAAAAAGTGAATTTTTCAAAAATCCAGAAAATTGGCTGAAAATGACTAAATATCAAGGGCTCATTAGGCGAATCGCTCTGGAACTGAAATCGGAACGCTCACTGACATTTGCCTATCTGAAAGTCTGATAAACACCGGGAAAATGACTAAGTCCAAAAAAAAAATTTTTTCAACTTTTTTCAGTTTTACCCCCGTGGGATATATATTCTACCCACACACATTTGGAACACTCCTGGGGTACCCTCACACATATTATTCCCTCATTTAGTGGATATTTTCACAAAAAAGTGAAATTTTCAAAAATCCAAAATATTGGCTGAAAACGACTAAATATCAAGGACTCATTGGGCGAATCGTTCTGGAACTGAAATCGGAACGCTCACTGACATTTGCCCTATCTTAAAGTCTGATAAACGCCGGAAAAATGGCTAAGTCCCAAAAAAAAAATTTTTCAACTTTTTCCAATTTTACCCCCGTGGGATATATATTCTACCCACACACATTTGGAACTCTCCTGGGCTAAACTCACTCATATTATTCCCTCATTTAGTGGATATTTTCACAAAAAAGTGAAATTTTCAAAAATCCAGCAAATTGGCTGAAACTGACTAAATATCAAGGACTCATTGGGCGAATCGCTCTGGAACTGAAATCGGAACGCTCACTGACATTTGCCCTATCTGAAAGTCTGATAAACGCTGGAAAAAAGACTAAGTCCAAAAAAAAATATTTTTCAACTTTTTTCAATTTTACCCCTGTGGGATATATATTCAACCCACACACATTTGGAGCTCTCCTGGGGTACCCTCACACATATTATTCCCTCATTTAGTGGATATTTTCACGAAAAAGTGAAATTTTCAAAAATCCAAAATATTGGCTGAAAATGACTAAATGTCAAGGACTCATTGGGCGAATCGCTCTGGAACTGAAATCAGAATGCTCACTGACATTTGCCCTATCTGAAAGTCTGATAAACGCCAGAAAAATTACTAAGTCCAAAAAAATTTTTTTTTCAACTTTTTTCAATTTTACCCCCGTGGGATATATATTTTACCCACACACATTTGGAACTCTCGTGGGGTACCCTCACACATATTATTCCCTCATTTAGTGGATATTTTCACAAAAAAGTGAATTTTTCAAAAATCCAAAATATTGGCTGAAAACGACTAAATATCAAGGACTCATTGGGCGAATCGCTCTGGAACTGAAATCGGAACGCTCACTGACATTTGCCCTATCTGAAAGTCTGATAGACGCCGGAAAAATGACTAAGTCCAAAAAAAAATTTTTTCAACTTTTTTCTATTTTACACCCGTGGGATAAATATTCTATCCACACACATTTGGAACTCTCCTGGGGTACCCTCACACATATTATTCCCTCATTTAGTGGATATTTTCACAAAAAAAAGAAATTTTCAAAAATCCAGAAAATTGGCTGAAAACAACTAAATATCAAGGACTCATTGGGCGAATCGCTCTGGAACTGAAATCGAAACGCTCACTGACATTTGCCCTATCTGATAGTCTGATAAACGCCGGAAAAATGTCTAAGTCGAAAAAATTTTTTTTTTCAACTTTTTTCAATTTTACCCTCGTGGGATATATATTCTACCCACACACATTTGGAACTCTCCTGGGGTACCCTCACACATATTATTCCCTCATTTAGTGGATATTTTCACAAAAAAGTGAAATTTTCAAAAATCCAGAAAATTGGCTGAAAACGACTAAATATCAAGGACTCATTGGGCGAATCGTTCTGGAACTGAAATCGGAACGCTCACTGACATTTGCCCTATCTTAACCACTTCGCGCCAGAGCCTGTTTTTGCCTTCGTGACCGGGCCAATTTTTTCAATTCTGACCACTGTCAGTTTATAAAGTAATTACTCTGGAACGCTTCAACGTATTCCCCTGATTCTGAGAATGTTTTTTCATTACATATTGTACTTCATGATAGTGGTAAAATTTCTTCGATATAACTTGCGTTTATTTGTGAAAAAAATCAGAAATTTGGTGAAAATTTTGAAAATTTTGCAATTTTCAAACTTTGAATTATCATGCCTTTAAATCAGAGAGATATGTCACACAAAATAGTTAATAAATAACATTTCCCACATGTCTACTTTACATCAGCACAATTTTGGAACCAAAATTTTTTTTTGTTAGGGAGCTATAAGGGTTAAAAGTTGACCAGCGATTTCTCATTTTTCCAACAAAATTTACAAAAACATTTTTTTAGGGACCACATCATATTTGAAGTCAATTTGAGGGGTCTTTATGACAGAAAATACCCAAAAGTGACACCATTCTAAAAACTGCACCCCTCAAGGTGCTCAAAACCACATTCAAGAACTTTATTAACCCTTCAGGTGCTTCACAGGAATTTTTGGAATGTGGAAGAAAAAAATTAACATTTAACTTTTTTCACAAAAATGTTATTTTAGACGAAATTTTTTTTATTTTCACAGGGGTAACAGGAAAAAATGGACCCCAAATTTTTTTGTGCAATTTCTCTTGAGCGTGCTGATACCCCATATGTGAGGGAAAACCACTGTTTGGGCTCACTGCAGGGTTCGGAAGGGAAGGAGCGCCATTAGACTTTTTGAATGTAAAATTTGTCTGAATAATTAGCAGACGCCATGTTGCGTTTGGAGAGCTCCTGATGTGCCTAAACAGTGGAAACCCCCCACAAGTGACACCATTTTGGAAACTAGACCCCTTAGGGAACTTATCTAGATGTGTGGTGAGCACCTTGAACCCCAAGGTGCTTCACAGAAGTTTATAATATTGAGCTGTAAAAATAAAATTTTCACATTTTTCCCACAAAACCGTTTTTCATCCCTTAATTTTGCATTATCATAAGGGTAATAGGATAAATTGCACCATGAAATTTGTTGTGCAATTTCTCCTGAACACGCCGATACCCCATATGTGGAGGCAATTTACTGTTTGGGCACATGGCAGGGTTTGAAAGGGAAGGAGCGCCATTTGACTTTTTGAATGTAAAATTTGTCTGAATAATTAGCAGACGCCATGTTGCGTTTGGAGAGCTCCTGATGTGCCTAAACAGTGGAAATCCCCCACAAGTGACACCATTTTGGAAACTAGACCCCTTAGGGAACTTATCTAGATGTGTGGTGAGCACCTTGAACCCCAAGGTGCTTCACAGAAGTTTATAATATTGAGCTGTAAAAATAAAATTTTCACATTTTTCCCACAAAACCGTTTTTCATCCCTTAATTTTGCATTATCATAAGGGTAATAGGATAAATTGCACCATGAAATTTGTTGTGCAATTTCTCCTGAACACGCCGATACCCCATATGTGGAGGCAATTTACTGTTTGGGCACATGGCAGGGTTTGAAATGGAAGGAGCGCCATTTGACTTTTTGAATGTAAAATTTGTCGGAATAATTAGCAGACGCCATGTTGCGTTTGGAGAGCTCCTGATGTGCCTAAACAGTGGAAACCCCCCACAAGTGACACCATTTTGGAAACTAGACCCCTTAGGGAACTTATCTAGATGTGTGGTGAGCACCTTGAACCCCAAGGTGCTTCACAGAAGTTTATAATATTGAGCTGTAAAAATAAAATTTTCACATTTTTCCCACAAAACCGTTTTTCATCCCTTAATTTTGCATTATCATAAGGGTAATAGGATAAATTGCACCATGAAATTTGTTGTGAAATTTCTCCTGAACATGCTGATACCCCATATGTGGAGGCAAATTACTGTTTGGGCGCATGGCAGGGTTTGAAAGGGAAGGAGCGCCATTTGACTTTTTGAATGTAAAATTTGTTTGAATAATTAGCAGACGCCATGTCGCATTTGGGGAGCCCCTAATGTGCCTAAACAGTGGAAATCCCCCACAAGTGCCACCATTTTGGAAACTAGACCCCTTAGGGAACTTATCTAGATGTGTGGTGAGCACCTTGAACCCCAAGGTGCTTCACAGAAGTTTATAATATTGAGCTGTAAAAATAAAATTTTCACATTTTTCCCACAAAACCGTTTTTCATCCCTTAATTTTGCATTATCATAAGGGTAATAGGATAAATTGCACCATGAAATTTGTTGTGCAATTTCTCCTGAACACGCCGATACCCCATATGTGGAGGCAATTTACTGTTTGGGCACATGGCAGGGTTTGAAATGGAAGGAGCGCCATTTGACTTTTTGAATGTAAAATTTGTCGGAATAATTAGCAGACGCCATGTTGCGTTTGGAGAGCTCCTGATGTGCCTAAACAGTGGAAACCCCCCACAAGTGACACCATTTTGGAAACTAGACCCCTTAGGCAACTTATCTAGATGTGTGGTGAGCACCTTGAACCCCAAGGTGCTTCACAGAAGTTTATAATATTGAGCTGTAAAAATAAAATTTTCACATTTTTCCCACAAAACCGTTTTTCATCCCTTAATTTTGCATTATCATAAGGGTAATAGGATAAATTGCACCATGAAATTTGTTGTGAAATTTCTCCTGAACACGCTGATACCCCATATGTGGAGGCAAATTACTGTTTGGGCGCATGGCAGGGTTTGAAAGGGAAGGAGCGCCATTTGACTTTTTGAATGTAAAATTTGTTTGAATAATTAGCAGACGCCATGTCGCATTTGGGGAGCCCCTAATGTGCCTAAACAGTGGAAACCCCCCACAAGTGCCACCATTTTGGAAACTAGACCCCTTAGGGAACTTATCTAGATGTGTGGTGAGCACCTTGCACCCCCAGCTGCTTCACAGAAGTTTATAATATTGAGCCGTAAAAATAAAATTTTCACATTTTTCCCATAAAAAATGTTTTTCATTCCCTAATTTTGCATTATCATAAGGGTAACAGGATAAATTGCACCATGAAATTTGTTGTGCAATTTCTCCTGAGTACGCCGATACCCCATATGTGGGGGAAAACCACTGCTTTGGTGTACGGCAGGGTTCGGAAGAGAAAGGAGCGCTATGTTGGCTGGGATAGGCAGCAGACACCATGTCACATTTGAAGAGTCGCTGACATGCCAAAACAGCAGAAACCCCCACAAGTGACCCCATTTTGTAAACTACACCTCTCAAGGAATTCATCTAGGGAAGTAGTGAGTATTTTTTAATTTTTAAATTTATACCATTGGGCAGTGAAAAAAGCATAATTATATTTTTACCACAAAAAAATGTTTTACCCTCAGATTTTACATTTTCACACAGGGCAATGGGTAAAAATGGTGCCAAAATGTGTCACACAATTTCTTCTAAAAGTGGCAATACCCCATATGTGTCTGTATCGTACCGCTCAGCCGTACGGCGAGATCTGGGGGGGACGGAGCGCTATTTGACAATTGGAGAACAAATTATTGTAGAATAGGCATTTGGATTTGGGAGAACAAAATTTTCTGAATTTCTTTAGGGGGGCAAGGGTCATTTTGCTTTTCCAGAGCCTTTCTGCTACCAGTAACTTGGAAGTCCCTTATATTTTTAACAGATGACGGACCTGAGTGGGGACTAGCTTTTTTTGAGGACTGAGTTGAAGCTTTTATTGGGAACATTTTACGTAACATTTATCCGGCGCTCTAGGCTGAGCACTTACATTGGGGTTTCCATCTAAATTTCCAAGTGATGTAATTCAGATGAAACCCCTGCAGGATCCATTCACTATAATGAGGCAGCAGAGTTACTCTGGACTCCGTCTGGCCTCTGTTTAGCGGTGTCCTTTTTTTCAGAAGTGCACAAAACTGTGGCCAACCGCACTTTTATGCACGCCTAAAACAAATGACACCGTGGGATCCCAGGCTAGACGGCGTCCACAGTGGCCTATATCTGCCTCATTACAGGGAATCTTCCATCATGGGTTCCAGCTGAATCACGTATTTCAGAGATTTACACGGAAACTCTGGTGTAAGTGCTCAGCGCAGAGCACAGGATAAATGTGAGCAGAGCCTTACTGGGATCTTTGGGAGACATAATAAACAAATCAGTAGCAGGTGAAGAATTGGTTTTATTTATTTTTTACGCCGTTCCTCGTGCGGTATAAGTGATGAGATTACTTTATTCTTTGGGTCGGTGCGATTACAGAGATACCAGATTTATATCGGGTTTTTATGACTGACAGCTGTCACACACTAAAATACGCTTTTTTTGCAAAATCTAGTTTTTGCATCACCATATTTTGAGAGCTATAATTTTTCCATATTTTGGCTGACAGAGTCATGTGATGGCTTGTTTTTTGCGGGACGAGTTGACATTTTTATTGGTACCATTTTTGGGAACGTGACATTTTTTGAT